>NC_047659.1:44404866-44639866 GCF_011762505.2 Arvicanthis niloticus | reverse complement strand
TCAAAACACTAGATAAGGTTATGTAAGAATAGATTGCAATGCTGTTACTATTTCTTTTTGAGACAGGGTTTCCAATGTAGCCCAGGCTAGCCTTAAACTCAGGACCCTCCACCCTCAGTCTCTCAACAGCTGAGAATACAGGGATTTGCCACCATTCCCTGCTCAGGTTGATTTTTTATACAGGATTCTTAGAAGGTTCCAGGTCCTAACTCACTGTTTATTTTTGCTTCTTGCATAAAGACAGAGTATAAATTAAGGCTTCTGATATTCTCCTTCTCCAACTGGGAAAGTCAGAACAGGCCCCTCATATAGTGTTCGGCTCTTCACCAAGCTGTAACTTCATTACCTAAAATAGGTTCATTCGAGAGAATGACAACCAAGATGTTAAGGATAATCACGGCCACTAGAACTAAATTTACTAATGACTGACAATGGCAATCAAAGTAAACCTCCAACACTTCACACAAGGGTCCACGGAGGTTCCTAGTCTGCTGCTGCTCTACATCTCAACCCCGGCTGGCACCTCTCCTTCCTCAGTATCCATCTTCTTTCTATAGTAGGGATAGGTGAAGCCATTCCCATAGGGGGCAGCGGGCGGGGAGGTACAATTTCACAATCTCAGGTACAGTCTGGGTATCGGAACTTTAAGACAATTCCAGGACAGGTTCAATACTCTTCTACCTGATCTCTTTGTGTGACCAGACTTTTAATGTATATCTATTTCATTTTAGCTACTGGCCCTGGATCTCACTGTTAACTACTTGTATCAGCTCTAAAAGGGAAATGACTCCATGTCCTGGGGGAATCCGCCAAAGTCCTTAGACTATCAGGGGCTAATAATGGGAGATTTTTGTTTAGTTTTCTTTGTAAGAAAATGGACAGAAGAGAGAAACCCTATTGTGGCCCAGGGAATATCCTTGCTGGACACTCAGATGGTCAAGTACAGAACTAAGCAGGGTCACTTCTCACACTTCTGTGCAGTGTCTCCACGACAGGCATAATTTTCCAGTACACTGTGCCACGGTAACAGTCTTCTGTCTGTTTACCACCAAGGCTGGTTTTAGGAAAGGCATTAGACATGCAACACAAAAAAGAATGAGAAAGTTAGGATCCTGAAAATAGTTATTATGAAGGTAGGCAGTAACGGATGGAATCTCACATTGAGGCTGACACAGAGTGACTACGGAAGCTGTTTAAAGCCAACAGTGTAAGAGGGGGAAGCGAAGTAAATTGCGATACCAACAAAATGCTAATGCTGCGAGCTTTCACCGCTGCTCACCACAGTTGCTCCCCCTTTGGAAAGTAAGACAAACATCAGTCAAATCAAAGCTCACTTTTCCCTTTTCTCACTAAAGTTGGGTCCCCGAGAACCACAGGGCAGGCAGGATGTGCTCACCCTTGAGAATTAAACCTATGCTGATGTTTTTAGAGACCAAATTCACACCTTGGGCAGGGGCTTCTGTGTTATTTACACGCCCCTTGCAGCAAGGACCAGTCTTAGAATGTTAATGTTGTTTTCCAAACACTGATTACAAAGACCTGCAAGTGACACAGCCTTGACATATGCTTGCCCGTGGCCCAGAAAAACATTCTCCTTCTTCAGTCTACTGCCTTGTTTGCGCCATACTGAATCCCATAGTCAAGACTTGTTTGATGACTCTCCACGTTGGTTTTTCATTTTCTGAAAGCTGTAAATCCACACATTAGCTGCCAACTTTGTATGCCCTCTGGGCATTTATGAGATACTGCCATAGCCAAATCTTATTTATCTCTAGTCCTGTTATATGCTCAACACCTCCAACATGGCTCTGCCAGTGGTACCGTTAACCACTGTAATTCCAGGGACACACTACTTCCACCTGCAAGTTCTGCAGAGTCATAAGGCAAGGCTAGAGTAGGTGACCCCAGGGCACAATGGAGCGATGGACCCAGGACTCAAACACACACAGGGCTTCCCCGGAGTCTAGTCTGCTGTTCACCTTCTCCTTTACCTGCAATTGAAGGTTTCACTCCTCGTCAGGTGACTTATATCAACATCATCCTTTATTTATCAGTCTCTCTCCCACAGCCCCCTCCATTACTGGCTGCATGCACTATCAATCTAAATGTCTCTGGTTCATGTACTGTCTAGTACCACTCTGCCCTAATCTATCAATCCTCCCAAGGCAGGTCCTGTATGTAATATACACTAAGTCTCCTATGAGACATTCTTCCTAATGATCAGAAACAAAAAGACAAGACAACAGGAGCAGGGAAATCATGTGGCTGTCAGGATGAGACTGGTTAGATAATCCACAGGAGTTTAAGAATTAGACAATAACCACAGACAACCTCTGAGTCATTATTTAACTCTATGAAGAAGACCCCTGAGTATCCAGTAGTTGAACAAACTCAGGCTTCAGATGGCAGCTCCAAAGGCTTTCCTCCTAGCAGCATGGCTGAAGACTGGCATGAGCTGGATGAATCCCAATAGCAGGGGATGGATCTTAATTACACTCACCACAGTGGAGTGAAGCGATTCACGCCTGCCTTCTAACATAGTAAACTTAAAAACATTTTTAGGATAAAGAGATTTTTTTCATCATTAGAATAGTGTTAACACTTTCTAATTTTGCAGGCAATGCAGAATTTCAAGGTATACAGAAATACAAAGGCAGCAAAGGCTTCCTTCTGGTTTTCCTTCAAGCTGAGCTTACGCTCATCAGCTGAGAGTCAGCGCTGAGTAAAGTGTTTTGAACAACATGCACATCATAAGAAACACAATTTTCTCCCATTGGGTACCCAGTGCACTTAGGTTCTAGTAAAGGGCAGAACTTATTTTTCCCACTGTTCCTCTTCTGATATACTAAACTTTTCAAAATCAGCTCAGACTTGGACCTGGAGCCTGGGGCACGGCCCTTGAGAAGCTCGGTTCTGTCATCTCTCGTGTCTTCAATATCCCTTCCATACCAGGCTGGGCACTGGCATCATCTGCATCAGGTAACACTTAATTAAGGATTTAATTATTTATGCTTAGCAGGAGTAAATTCAACAGCAGCATAAAATGGCAGCAAATGGAAAGTAAGGTGGGGAAGTTGATGTGTCCATTTTGCTAACTCCTTTGAGCTCTGGGGAATATGAACCCTTTGTTCTTTTGTCCTTACCTAGGGCTTAAATCAGTCACCTTGCAGAGTGAGAGCACCGTGTCACATAGATGGCGATAGAGTCCCTGACATGTTGTGTTTAAGCTAATTTCAGACTCTTCAGGCCTGCTTGCCTACAACCCTGTTCATATCTCCAGGCACTAACAGTAGCTCACACTCACACAGTTGCCCCACTTGGATCCTGGCACTCACAAACACCTCTGTATACACAGCTCAGAGGCCACTTATGTACCGTGCTCAGACTGACCTGCTACCACAGCACTGCTTTAAGGACAAAGAAAAAGTGCCTGTTCTTTTAACGCTGCTTAATACCGAATTCAGTTGGTGTATGGGGGCTGCATATTTATTATATTCCTTCCTTTGCTAGATAGAATATAAAGGACCAAGCCGTTTGCACAAGCGCATCATGCTTACCCACCACTCATTTCTTTCACCCTGTCAATGGTCACAAATGCAGATAATTTCATGCAAGAGTTTAACTACAGCTAAACAATTCATTGGTTTTAGAGACTGCAAAAATTTATTTATCATCTCTCATTTCTTCTTATGAATTTTCTGTGACTGTTGACATTAATGAATTTAAGAGAGGTGTAGATTTTTATTGCTAAAAAGGATGTAATTTTCCAAAAGGTTGCTGCAGAATATTTTCTTTCATACGTGAGAAAGGGAGGGAGGGAGGGAGGGAGGGAGGGAGGGAGGGAGGGAGGGAGGGAGAGAGAGAGAGAGAGAGAGAGAGAGAGAGAGAGAGAGAGAGAGAGAGAAAGAGAAGGGAGGTTGGTACTTGGGGGAGATGAAGTGTCTTTCAGTAAGCCAATATTGAATTTTCCATTGTTGGCGCTCAGCCTGTCTCTCGGGAGGCACTTAATTGAATCAGTCTTGAAAGGTTTCCATTGTGTTTTTCCTCAAACCCTCTTACGGACTGCAGACACATTCACAGTATGCATGGCTCTAGTGAAAGATGCTGGCATCCTATTCCTCAGTCTGGTCTCTGTCACAATTGCTCATGCCTCTGAAGAGGCTGGCACGCTCTCAGGTCAAGAGGAAGTTAAGGCAGACAGGCACGTGAAGCAATGGCTCTTCACAAGGGATGGAGGAGACGTGTCAGGGAGAAATATACTGTCCGGTCTTTAAACTGCTGCGAAACTGGGAACAAGTTGCTGAACATGAGAGCCAGAGCCACGTGGTGTCTCCCTGACAAGGAACAGAGGCCAGGAGGCACAACAGACTTCTCCTACTGTTTCTGAGAACAAGGAAAGCTAGAGTAATGGGGACTGCTGGGAAAGGGCAGGCACCAGGGCACTGTCACCAGCATGTCTGACACCTTCCTCCTGGCTGTGCCATGCTGACTTTACATAAGTATCATTTTGATCCAAGACCCCACGAGGAGATGGTAGCTAGCAAGAAAATTTTTCAACAAAATGCTGCTGCTGAATTATTCTTAATATTTCTCATCCATACTCAAACAGTCTCTGACTTTAGCCCTATTCTCTATCCCACCTCACACCCTCATCTAAAGCCTATAGGTGTTTGATAGGGTTTGCACCGAACCACAAGACAGCGTTATGTGGTACTCTAAGTCGTGCAGGCTACTTTTATGTGTATTCTTACTTAATACACACCAGATCCCTTTGTGAGAAAGATGTTATTAACTTGCTTATAGTGGAGGTAACTGAAGCAGGGAGAAAGAGTTATAAGCTAGTGTACTGAAAACATTAGTATCAGAATTAAAACTTGAACAGGACTTTTAATTCCTAGTCCAACATTATTTCCTTATTAGCTCAATTAAGATACTTTTTTTTTTTTTTAAAGCACTCTTAAGCTACAGGGAAATAGCCTTCAATCTTTCAAATATCCTTGGCCAGTATGTGTTCAATGCTGTAACCTAGCAACCTACAGCAAAGACACACACACACTTTTCTCTCTCTCTCTCTCTCTCTCTCTCGCTCTCTCTCTCTCTCTCTCTCTCTCTCTCTCTCTCTCTCTCCACACACACACACCCTTATGTGTATGTGTGATAGTTTTAGTAACTGGACAATAATGATAATGAAGATAAATGTATATATGCATCTTCTTCTTTTTTTTTTTTTGAAAATTACATATCCCTATTCAGTTTCCTTACAGCATTTTCAAGCATAGGTTGGTTTTCCTTATGCTCTCCCCATCCTCTTTTTCCCCACTGGCCCATGTCCTTCAGCAGCTCCCTTTGCCTTTCCAGCTATCTGCTGCTACTTATGACTTGTTTACTTGTCTGGATATGGGGCCTTCCTTGCAATATGCTCTTCTCAAATTACAAGATCTATAAAGTTGATTGGGTTTCTGTGAGTGAAAACCTAAGGGTATTTAGAAGTAGTTTAAGTGGAGAGGTTGCAGGTTTTGTGACATTCTCTTTGTTCTGAATAATTCTACCTATGTTTCATTCAACATTAATGTTTTCTTATTATTGTTTTTGAAATAAGAACTTACTATGTAGCCCAGGGTGGCTTGGAACTCACTATGTAGCTTAGGTTGGCCTCAAATTGATTAACAATCCTCCTGCCTCTGGTTCTCTAGTGCTGGAATTACAGGCATGAGCCACCCGACTCAACAATGTTTTTGTAAGATGCTTGATTGTTTTGTTTTTACAAAACACTGAGCTCAGTGTTCGGTTTACTTTGCTTTATTATATCTTTCCTTTTGAGCTGTCAGCCTCGAAAAATATTTCTCAAGTGGTGTGGTGATAAAAATCTCACCAGCACTTGATACTGCACCCAGAAATGGCTTTAGTCAGAGCCTTACACTCTTGGAGCCTTGAAGTGGTCTGGTTATAGATATTTTCACAAACTGGAAGAAACAGAATTAGGGTGCCAGCCACCCCCTCCCAACCAGAGAGAACTGTTTCTATATAGACTTTTAAGAGGTTGAAATATCTAAATCTACCACGCCTACAACTAAATGAGTTGTTACACACACACACACACACACACACACACACACACACACACACACAAACACACACCCCTCTACCTTACTGGAGGTTGGGAATGAAAAGATTTTTGTTAAAAGCATTAGCTGACATTAAGTTGAACCAGTATTGATTCTTTTGAAAAAGCACAGCCGAGCTTCAAAGTCCAGTGTTGTCTTAATAACCAACATGCCACAGTTATGGAAGACATATTGGTCTTGGCAAGAACAGCAGACATGCACAGTAAGGAGCTGTTTTATATAAGAAGGCATAAGTGCATAAGTGCTTTGACTTGGGAGTAACTGATTCTTAATTTTGATCTTATAGGATGTATGTTTTATTTTACTTTTAAAGGACCACTCTGACTTATGCTTAAGAAGCTGAAATTTCAGTGCCATTTGCTAGGATAGTAATTACACGTAAGTGGGAGAAGTTTTTGAAGTCAACAATAAATGTCTGATGCTGTGGAAATCACAGCTTGACTCCCACATTCGTTTTGTAGCAGGAGGCATGCAATGAATTGGCCCTTTTGAATTCTTCCTCAAATGTGCTCCAGATGTGTATAGCTAGATCACTAAATATAAACTTAATTGCTTTTTTTTTCATTTCTGTCCCACTGCTGAGCAACTTTTATACCAAAGTGCTTGAGACAGGATCAGTTCTTTATGGTCTCTCCTTTTCAGAATAACATTAACTGGGTTTCTCTGAGTGAAAACTTAAGGGTATTTTAGAAGAGACCTAAGCAAATATGCTCCCAAATACAGTCCAATTAATGCTGTTGCCAATGCTGACAGATGGGCTCACGGGGGACACGCTGGTGTGTTTGTTACATCCATGATGGAGTCATTAACTTTTAAAAGTAACAGGATACAAGCCACTCAAACCTACCCTCATGTCACAGCTTTCCATTTGGCATCCTCCAGCCGCAGTACCTGAGACACGCCCAGTGTTTGAGCTAAAGCATGGCCTTTCTGACTGCCGGCCACCATCTTTCTTTGCTTCTGTAAGCTGCCAACTTTTAAAACAAGCAAGCTGTGTGTATTGTCTCTCTTTAACTACCAAGTGCATCTGCTCCCCAAGTCCCCTGCAATCATCACTTCGTAATTTTTCTTACTAGAAGTTCATGATACCTTCTAATTGCCAAACTGTAGGCTCTAGAAACTTCAGAACTAGACCTCTTCCAATCCTTCCATTTATGTGTGAAGAATACACATACGGTTTAAAAATCAGCCGTGACTACATTGATTTGCCTTGATTTTCCCCTAAAGTATTCAAGCTTTCAATTTGACTGAATGACTGATATGTATGTGATAGATCTTTGATCTCTCTCTATATCAAATATACATGTGTCACATGAGCCTGTCTGTATCGCACAGAAACAAAACAACAGATCATTTTATTTCGGCTCACTGTGGGGTTTCGAAAACCAGGTCAGAGACGAAATAAGTAACAATCCCAGCTGTGAGGGGAGTTACATTTAGAATAAGGCCAAACCTTTGACATATGGATAGAAAAACGTTAAAAACAGAACAAGACAAAGAGATACAGACACAAGACAGTTGTCTGACACAGGCCACCCCAATTCCAGACCCCTACACACTATACCTAATAGAGTTCAGAGCACCTCATCAGGGGACTGCATGTGGACATGACAATTATAGGGAGATTAGGTAGAAGGGAAGAGACAGTTGCAGGGGGATTAGGTAGAAGGCACAGCCTCAGAAGAGAGCATCTTTGTGGCTTTTGGACTATCACACTGAAATGGGGAGACCATCTTTATCACAGTAACTCCCAAATCAAGATGCAGAGCGGATGCAGAGCTGTCTGGGAAGATGAATCAGCACCAGGCACTGCACACAGTGCTGGGCAAAGAGGGAACAGACAAAGTTCCTGTCTTGCTGGAATTTATTCCTAAGTATCAAGGGCTGAAAAAAGAGCTAATGGCTATCAGACACCACCAGGGCAGTGATTGAGCCAGATGCCGTGTGGCTGTCACAGAAAGCACAGGACTTCTCTAAGTTTAAATCAGAAAAAATCCGATCATATCAGCAGAAAGAGAAGGGGAGTGGGGTGAAGCCCTGTGAATAACTCACTACTTAGCCATCTAAGCTTGGTTTTCTCTGTTCCTTTTTCACAGTAGCCTTAACCTATTTCTAGGAGCGGCTGTAAGCTTAATGCAAAGAGGAGGGTGCTGACCCTTTTCGCAAAGTGCTGACTTTGCAGACTGTGCTCATAATGTAATGTAGTTTTCCGGGAACCGTGGTAATTTCAAGGCCTTCTACACAGAGATGTTTTCAGAGCTTGACACACCCTCAAAATAGATGGCGTAGGACAAGTTCAAAAGATACCTTTATGTCAACTTAAAATGTCCTTTGCTTTATCACAGGGCTTGAGTACAGTAGCACACAAGATAAAAACATCCTTCAGTTTCTGCCAAAGATGAGGAAAATTTGGTGAGCTAAAATCTTAACTAATGGAAATATACTAATTAATGTATCAAGTAAGTATATTTTTGTCTTGTTCATTTGTTATTGGTTAAAAATGCTTAATAATAAAATCATTTAAAATTGAAATCATTTACTATTTGATGGTTAACACTAATTAAAATATTTTATCATCATTATTAGAGTGTGTGTGTGGTGTGATGTTAATGTGTGGCTGTGTGTGCCAGGGCTTATGCGTGAAGGCCAGAGAATAATCTGTGAAATCTGTTCTCTCCTTAAACCAGTGGTTCTCAATCTTCCTAATGCTGCGACCCTTTAATATAGTTCCTCATATTGTGGTGACCCTCAACCACAAAATTATTTTTATTGCTACTTTATAACTGTGATTTTGCTACTCTTAAGAACTGTAATGTAAATATCTGTGTTTTCTGACAATCTTAGGCAACCCCTGTGAAAGGGGTCATTTGATTTCCCAAAGTCGTCACAAACCCCATGTTTAGAACTACTGCCTTAAACATTTATGGGGGCTCTAGAGGTCAAGCTCAGGTCTCTAGGCTTGTGTAATCTGCACCTTTATCTGCCGAGTCATCTTGCTAGCCCCTTCAACACCAGTTTTGATTGCAGCTTCTACAGGTGTGATAAGTAGGAGACTGCAATGAAATAGGAGTGACCCAGCACTTCCTATACATTGTATTGATAAACACTTCCAAAGATCATATTATTTGATTAATATCCACCACTGAGCCATAAAATTATATTAATAGAAATTCCATTTCATTAGCTATTGTTCACTGAATTTATATTTCAATTAAAAAGATAATCTAAAACTCTTAATTCAGACAGTACCTCTTAACTGCTTAGAATCTTAAAACATTTGGGACTATCTTGTAAGACTATTCCATGGGCCCTCACAAATGGAACATAGTCAATACCATTTCTCTGGACTTTCTTCTCAGTTCTTTTGGACAAGTTTTAATAAATACTTCAGTGAGTTCTACCCAAAACATTTCTTTATAATTATCAAATACATAACTCAGATATCAGAACGCAATGTGTTGCCCACCAACAAATCCCATTGAATATTCACTTATTTCATGACAAATTTATGTTGCGGTATCAGTCAGGACTACAGAGGACATGAAGACATGGAAGACACAGGAGTGTGTGAGAATTAAGGGTGGATTTATAGCCTGTTCATTCCAAGGAAGAATTAAGACTAACAGGCTGGGTTGATGTAAGCTGTGCTGAAAGGTTTGGGAGTGGTAACCAATTTGAGGTTAGACACCTGCCACTAAGCTAAGTGCCTGGGAAGGATGGAGGAAGGGAACACTGTTCTGTGTTGTGAGTGTTGTAAAATACTTTGCCTTGTTGACAAAAGTCACTACGTGCCTGAGGTGTATACCTTCCCTCTGTGCTGCCACAGTATTAAGAATAACATCTCTATCTGTTTCTGCTGAAGGTAGATATAACTGGACAGAAAATATCTGGAGGCTAAATGCATTTAGTGTGTCACTCCCCCAACTGTCTTATCTTACTGGAATTCTGAACTCCTACTCTGATTGCAAGTCAAAATCTTAATGGCCAAGTCAAAGAGCTGGCAAGAGTCTTCTTCAAAGAACTGGATGGTATGGTACTGGGCTTGTGATCACTCCCTAACTACCCAATAATGACATGGCAGCAGAAAGCAGCCAGAGACAACACATGACTGATGGGCAAGGCTGTGTGCCAATAAAACTTTATTTATAAAAATGGGCTGTCTGCTGTCTTGTCCTACAAGCTGTAGCTGTGGATTTTTGGTTTAACCTGTCAATTGTAGGAGTAAATTAAAATAGCAATGTCTCTCAGCACACAGCACTTGCATCCAACTGACTCCTGGAGAAGGCACTATCAGAAATGCATGTTATTAAAAAGCATGCCAAGTTACCCATCTACCATTACTATCTATTTCGAGGCTTCATCCTTATCTTCCCCATCCATTGAACACAGAACAACACCAATACAAATCTGAGAGTACAGTTATCAAGGGTTTTCAGGAGCGAGAGAATAAGCTTTTTCCAAATTTGTGAACTGAGACTAATCTACTTCTTATCAGCTATTCAGAAAAATCATGTAAGCCATGCTCCTTTGAAAGATATATTTTCAGAAATGAATCAAAGAAAAGGCTTCCGTGCCACTACACATTTGGATGAGTTTCAAATCTTATAAAAGAAAATGGCGAAACACCAACAGGAAGTAGCAGCTTTTGAAGGCAAATGTTTCTGCTGCACTGATCCTGAAGGTGCACAATGATGAGAATTTTTTTAGAGCTGAGGGTTGGCTATCTGGGGTGTACATAGGGATATATACCTCATCCAGGCCAGGCAGGTCTTGGTAGCAGTGCAGGCCCATTCTTGACTGAATAATGAACAGAAATCTGAGACTCAACAAGGAGAGGAGTCACCTAACACACACCTGCTGACTTTGGGAGAGTCTGTGGACAGCGATAGTGATTTCTGATATCTTGAGTTAGGTCCACTGGGATCTGGGAGAAAAATGCAACCACATTCTGTACTCTGTACTCACTGAGTTCTGAGAGAAGATGTGATTGAAACAAGACAGTGTGGGTATCAGGTCTTGGGAAAGTGTTTCATAAGTTTATTTCAAAGGCACTTATGGTTCATTAGCTATAAAGAAAATCAAGTGCTATTAAAAACATACCACGTTGGCATATTGCTTGGCAATAACTGGACTTTCCATCTTCATAGTAATGGCATTTGAAAGTCCTTCCTATTTAGATGATATTTTTATAAAGCACCACCAGAAACAACATTTCACTCACTAGCTTTTCTGATGAGACAGGCACTCACTATTTAACTGTTGAAGTGAAAGACACACAGAATCCATCTGCCTGATCTTCTGACACACAAGCAGGAGGAATACAACTCAAGGCAAATAGTTTCCCCCTTAGCTGCACCACGTTGCTGTTCTTTCAGAGTCCTTCTGGATCTCCTTTTTGCATTACTCTGATTCTAATTTGTGGGTTGATGGTGATACTGTTTTATAATGACTTGATGGCTGAAGCAGAATGACAGGAAACTACCTTTAAATGACATATTATTTGTCAAATACTCAAAAGGTTTATCTTTCCCAGTGGCCTTAAAGAAGACAGTATTCTATTGCAGGAAGAAAAAAAATAGAAAATAGTAAGGTTGGCTGAACTGATATTAGGAGATCAGAATCAGAGAGCTTAGGTGAATCACGGTGAAAATTCAAGTTTCTCTGTGCGTACAAATGTCACAAAGATCAGGGAGATCAACTAAGCAAAGAGTTGTGAAATCATTTAGAATTAAAGTGTCATTCTGAGCAAGGCATTATAACAGGTGCTGTCATGAGACTGAGCACAGCCTACTCCATGCCAAGTTGAGATTATACTTTTGTGAAACCTGGCAAGTTGTAGAAACTTGTGGGTTACCCAGAAATAGAGTGCAGAAAAAAGGTGGGGATCAACAGAAAGGGTTATAGCTTCTAATCACAGGTACGCTTAGTCTAAAATGCATCAAATTAGTGAGTGTCCAACTACAAGACTAGAATACACATATTTTTGAGACAAGGGAACACAAGCAGAGATAATTTACTAAATTTATGAAGAGGCACTATTAAACTAAAAGCTGTTTCTGAATGATGACCCTATTATAACGAACATTTGTTATCTGGGCCACTGGTGATTATTAGTTTGATGGTAGTAATGCAGCAAGTATTCAGTATGTATTTTTGGGGTGTTGGAATACTTACTGCAATGTGAAATGTTTCAAGGTATATAATTACTGGACCTTGTCTAAATTCAGTCCCGATTATATACAAATGTCATAAGAATGTATTTGGAAAAGGTAAAAATATAGAAGTCTTTCTAACTGTAATAATCTTGGAGGTTCCTAAATTGTAGATACCATTTAATAAAGAAGGACTCAGACTATTCATGAATATGTTAGAAAGTAAAACCGACATGATAAATCCTGAACCATTCCATAAATGGTTTGATAAGATCAGTGAAGTACAAAGCACTTGTATAGCTCTCCTATCCTTATGCTTAGTCACAAACACGGAAGTACTACAGAGCCAAGTTGTTACTGAGAATGGAAAGTGAAGGCCAATTATTCTGGCCTCCCGGATGCTCGTATTATGATCTTACAACTCCAGGGTTTTATGTTCACAAAATTGCAAGATAGTATATTATTAGCAGAGTACACGAGCTGTATAATTGAAGAAGTCCATGATTCTGTGAACAAGATCATTTCAGTGTCATCCTATGCTATCACCCCAAGGCCATTACTTTGAAATAATGATGTATCGCTAATTTAAATACTACGGAAACTTACATTCTGAAAAGCTGACATAACTTGCATAGAGTTGACAAAAGACAATTCAGAATCAGAAAAGAATATCTTGAAAACTATGGAAGAAGAGACTGGAAGAATTTATAATATTTATCTTGATGACTCTAGGAAGGAGGGCTGTAGGGTTTTTTTTTCCTGTTGTTGGTTATAGTGAGCTATTCATTGGTCTGTGCTGTAGAGTCAGTTAGAAGCACAGAAAGCTAGGGTGTAAACACCGCAGGATAGACATTAAGGACACTGCTTTTACAGGCTCTCCCTATTAATTATCCATGCAGTTGCTAAATTATCTGACAGTTACAGTTGCTTGTTAAATTAGATTTTTCTCATCTCACCATCCTGCAGACTGGGCTGCTGGGGTGGGAATTGTGTGTTCTGTGGAGATCGTGAATCGGAACAGTGTCACTTTAATACCCCCCTTTCCAAAGCAGACTGGCTGGTGGGCAGGGCCAAAGGTTGTACACGGTGGATATAAAAGTTTCACTTTTGGAAGTGCATCATGTTCTGGGAACGGCAAGACAAGGGGCTGTCTACAGTAAAACAACACTAGACCATGATGTCATTGGGAAGGCCCAGATGGAGAGAATTTCTCTCCTGACCTGTGTGAGGTGGGACTGGTATGTGGCCCAGATGTCCCCTGAATAGAAATCCTCACCAGTTCCTTGGACAGTGTCTCTGCTCTGAGAGGAGGACAGGGTATGTTACTGCATCTGTAGTTCTTGGCTCATTAGACGACACAGTTCTCTGATAGGACAGATGAGTCATTTTGGATAAAAGAGAATAAAAACTTCAAGAGGCAGAAATGAAGTCAAGTCAGTTAAGTATAGGGCAGGAAATGAGGACAGTGACAACAAATATTTGGTTCCACTGACATGACAATGACATCACAGTAGAAGCAACAGCCCATTAAGGAATGGTGTGGTTGGTGTAACATAACCAACTCCCACCATGATAGAAAGACAACCCAATTAAAAGTGAGTAAAAGATTTGAAAGGAAATCAAAGCTGTAACAGGACTGCACTTCATCCCCTTCAGAACAACTATAATAAGAAAGATAGACAACAGATCTTGGTAAAGGATGTAGAGAAGGTAGAACCTTCACGTACTGCTGGAAAGGAACGTGCAATGGTGCTACACAGACAATAAGAAAACACAAAAGGAACACTGGAAGCAAAAGTAAAGCATAGAACAAGCCTGGTCAAGAGAATCCAGAAAGAACCAAACAAAGCTATAGTTCAATGAAACCACAGCTAAAAGAACAAACCAGTTAAAAAAACATCAAAATGACTGCAATCTACACATACCTTTCAATAATAACTCTGAATATTTATGGCCTCAACTCTCTAACAGATAAAGAAAATCTTACCTGTGGTCCACTGGAAGGTCATCTGATACTGCTACAACAGCAGCTCATATGTTATGATAGCAACCGATCGTAGTTGAAAACTGCATTTAAGGCTCATACTCCATGAGATGGAACCCGTACCTGACATTGCTAAAGTAGCCAAGAACCTGGGACTAGATAAGTTGTGCACCCTAGGAAAACCTACCACTCTTATTCTGTTAAGGCAATGTAGCAATAAAATACCCAAAGGTCAGTGCATTGCTCAACCCTCATCAGAGAAGCTTCAGAGGCCTACAGGTGGACAACGTCCATAATTCTGGGAGAGACTTTGGAGCACTCACTCTAAAGGAGATGTCGTTATTACACGACCCCCGCCCCCAGACACTTCAAGGCTTAGTCATCTATGTGCAAGAAGGAGGAGGAAATATTCGAGGAGTCAGAGGTGGTGGATGACCCCAAGGGAACAGCATCCTCCAGACCCCAAGAGAACTGATACACACATGAACTCACGAAGACGGTGACAGCACGTATAGGACCTGCATAGCTCAAATCAGATCAAATACCAGTGCTGAGAAAGGGAGATGGGCACAAAGTCCCATCCCTACTCAAAATGACATCTGTAATTGATACCTAGTGAGGAAGGGAAAATGTGTTTTCTTCTAATGGAGTCTCACTGGATATATCAATCACACAGCAGGGTAGACTAACACAAAAATAACCCAATGGGTGTTTCTGTACACATTTTGTGTTGTTTTCTTTTGGTGTTTTGTCTTACTTTTTTGGGGTTTTGATTTTCATATTTTCAGACAGAGAGGGAGGAGGGGAAAGGGAGGGGGTGGGAAGAGGAAGAGGGAGAGGAGGAGGGAGTGGGAGCACATACCAGAGAGAACACTTAAGATGGGTGGGGAGGGAGGTGGGGAGGATTTGGGAAAGGAGAAGGAATATGATCAAAATAAATTGTATGAGGGTTGGAGAGGTGGCTCAGTGGTTAAGAGCACTGACTGTTCTTCCAAAAGTCCTGAGTTCAATTCCCAGCAACCACATGATGGTTAACATCATCTGTAATGGGATCTGATGCCCTCTTCAGTTATGTCTGAAGAGAGAAATTGTGTACTCACATACATAATATAAATAAATAAATCTAAAAATGTATGAAACATATATGTACCATACTGTGCTGCATACAATTTCAAATACATATGAATGTAATTAAGACAGAGATTAACACAAACCAACTAATAGAAGGTAATTTCAGTACCCCACTTTCTCCAATAAGTAGGCCATCTGTACAAAAAATAAGCAGAGAATCCTGAGAATTAATGGTATTTTACATCAAATGGATCTAAGAGCTTTCTCAGAATGCTTCATCCAAGCACCAACGATTACATATTCTACACAGCAGATCATGAAAGCTTCTCTACAATAGACCACATGCAGGGACACAAAGCAAAAGAATTGTAAGAACCTCATGTATGCCATCTGACCATCGTGTAATAAAACTTAAAGTTGATAGCAAACAAATCTCTACTAAGTGTATAAACTCATGGAGATTAAAGACTTCATTACTGAATGACGGATGGGTCAAAGAAGAAATCAACAGACTCCTGGAACAAAATGTAAAACGAAAATGCGTCAGAATGAAGCCTCTGAGACACACTGAAAGCCGTTCTAAGAGGGGACTGTACAGCCCTAAGTGACTGCAATAAAGCATCAGAAAGAGCACTAGACAAATTAACCCATTCAGTGCTGCCACACGATGAGACAGGGATCTTCACTCACCCTATTTAAGATGTAACCGCTCAACGCAATGATGTAAATTCAGCTGTGGGGGAAGGACTGGAGCCCACATTCTGGTTTAAATGTCCTTACTAACTACTGTATTATGTGGCTCACGTGAGTAGTTGCATTCAGTAGACTTACCATCAACAACGATACCAGACATCAGGAAACATGCAGGATGCAGTCACCACCAAAAGCTGTGGTAGAAGCCTTTTCAAGAACTGTCCTATCCAGTGTGTTAGCTGTACACCAGGGATGAGTACTCCGTAGGCAGCCAGACTCAAATGAATGGCAATGTGATGTATTAGCTTTCAAACATGTAGCGTAAAAGAATGCAAATATCTCATTTGATTTCTAAGGTTGACTAATTTAACATGCTGATGTATGAAATGGTATTATTTTGAATATGCTGAGTTAAATAAATGAGCCATTTTAATGAATTTTGCTTTTAAAAGTGGCAACTAGAAATTATAAAATCCTTATGAAGACCATATCATGGTGCTCTAGAGAGATGTATGATGGATGGGTGATGAGCAGAGGAAGTCTAAGTGTGGCATACCTAGCATACCATTTTATTTAGTTAGCAGAGTCCTTCAGTATATGCAACTCTTTAAATACTGTGGATGTTACCAGCTAGCCATCTGATGCTGTAACAGACAGGCATGCTGTAACTTGCTTGCCACATAGTTCTACAACTGTATTTTCCAAGAGTCTCAACTTATAATTTTCTCTGTTTTGCTATGGTAAAAATTTTATGAAATGGTTACCATGTTAAAACATAGTTTGGGGAAAACTGTAGTCTGGTCCTGGGCCATGGCAACTCACATCTGGCTTCAGAATAAACTGTCTCTCTCTCTCTCTCTCTCTCTCTCTCTCTCTATATATATATATATATATATATATATATATCCTCAGATAGCTATTTTTCAGATATATGCCATCTGATATATTATTTAGCTAACAGAGTCTTTTCAGTATATGCAGTAAGATAATTTAAATATGAAACATTTATATTATTGATGTTCCTCAAATGCTTAGAAAAGTAACTCATAACCTGTCGCTTCCCCTTTCAAATTATAAACAGGATACTGACAGGACCTGCTGGAATTTAAACTGTGAGTCCCCGAGGAAAACCCGTATCTGATTGAAGGTTCAGTACTAGCTCATCCTGGTCTTCTAGTCAATCCTCACCGAATACGTAAACACAGCAGGACTTTTGAGTTAAAAGTTTATACTTCTGTAAAAAAAAAAAAAAAAAAAAAAAAAAAAAGACAACAGCAGACATATGAAATTGGTATGGTCTCCTAAAAGCTAGCTTTGGAATTTCCTTTTATCCTCTCATTGTCTTTTCTTTTCTTGTAAGTAGTGGGTTTGAACTTTGGGCCTCACGTCTGCTCTGCAAGCACTCACTAAGCTATGTCCTTAGCTTATTCCTTTCCTCTTTCATGTCTCTCTCCTCTTTTCTTCTGAGACCAAGTCTCAGTTGCTCTGAAGCAAGCAGGTTGGCTCTGAACTTGGGTCCTCCTGTCTGTCTCTCAGCTGGTTGGGGTGACAGAAGCACATCATCATCTCTACCTTCCTGTCCTCTACAGTCTTGCTTCTGTGTGTACAAAGAGGTGCCGATGATGACAGAGTAATCCTGATTTACACAGGACTGTGAATACAGTCTTTTGTATACTGTAGAAAAAAATATACAGAAGCAAGAGGCCAAAATAATGGATTTCAGCAGTCTTCATAGTGTGGTGAAAAATCACATACATTAAGTTGTTGGGTACTGGGTTAACTAAAGAAATCCTTCTGTAGTCAACATTTGTCTTCAGTGAGTCGGAAGAAGCAACACAAATCTGGAAGAGTCAGCATATGGTTTAATTCGGACGACACTGTTGGGCTAGTATGGTATCCAAAAACAGCAGGGCGAACTCTGAGAGGGACAGATGCAGGCTATGTAACTAAGTATGCAAATATGCCACGCTGAAAAGTAAAATGTACAGTATAATTTGACCTTAGGAGAGGGAGGAAGGTTCAGCTGGATAGCAGTCCCCACCAGGCAAGGTGTATGTCATCTTGAAGTTCATGCCATGGTGTGAGGCTGGTGAGCCACATAGTATGTGCTGCTATTTCTCATGCTGTGATTGGAAGATCACGGCAGGAGGAATTCTGGGAAACAGATGAAGGGAAATGACACATAGGAGTAGCTGAAGGAATAACAGATGCCTTCTGCAGAAGATGTGCTAGGAACCTGCACACCCTGGAGCGTGTCTACTTGAGGTGGTATGCATTCTCATTCTGCTTTCCACGGGCAATATCTGAGCGAAGGAAGGGGTCACCTGGACCAGAAAATGATGAAACCATTGTCCCTCCACCCAGGAAGCATTGCACAATGCTCTCACACAACAGATTTCACGGAGACTTTAGGAATCCTTGGCTTAGAAGTTATAAGACAGACCCAGATGTCATCTTATAAAAGAAAGCAGCCTCCCCCCCTCCCCCCCCCCCCCCCCCCCCCCCCCCCCCCCCCCCCCGTCAAAAACAATTCTCCTGACTTGGAACACTGAATCTATTATGAGCAGAGGGAGGGAGGATGAGTCTACATGACAGCTAGAAAGGTCTTCTTCAAACTGTGCTTTCCTAATTCCAAAGGAGTTTTAAAACAATTTTACAATATCAGGTATTTAAAATACTCTTTGTTATTGCTCTTTCCATGAAAGGGTTAAATAACAATGACGTCCATTATACTGTAGCAACTGATGCAGGGTCAGAGAGATGATCAAGGTGCCAACCTGACTTCCTGGATGTATCTGAAAAGATTTCTCTTTACTAACTGTAAACCGTAATGATAGTGAGCATACAATGATTATATTATAAGAGATAGAAAAGTGGTTTCCGTAAGTTGCTTTTCAAGAAATGCAAGGCATTTCTGCTCAGTCACAGAAACTTTCTAAGCAGCTAACAGGTCATCCTAGCAGGTGCAGCATGAGTGCTCTCACTGACAATGGGACAGGAATTTTTTTGTTCTGTGGACCTACATTCTTGGTAATTCACCAATGCTTAAACCTTGAGAGCATTTATATGTTAACTGCTGAGAAGAAAGTCAGGCATATCTCTATCTTAACTCTCTCTAAAAGGAAAGCAGTAAATCCAATTACGTGGGTGATGCCTATTTCTTTAAGAGTCAGATTCTTAGTAATCTGAAAATGCCTTCTATTGTTCTGAGAAGTCATCCTTAAGTTTTGTTTGAATTTCTTTCTTAAACTCTTATGACTAGTTATGGTAATAATTCTGAAAGACCCTCAACCCTGAAATAATTAGATATATCATATTTAAAATTACTTCAGTGTTTCCCCCCTACATCTACATTTATACTCAATTATAATAAGGTTTCAGTAAATGCCTGTTGCCAACACAAGGCACTGTTGCTTGAAAATGATTAACCTAAGTGTCCAAAGAGCTGTGAACCTCAAGGAGAAGGCATATGTGTCTGCCTTGTGGATGAAAAGGTGTGTGTGGGTGTGTCAGTAATTCATTAATTCTAATGATACACCGACTTCCTAGAGGCCCCAACTTTCTGGCTGCTAGTCTTCTGTGGGGCAGTATTGCATCTTCAAATAGTACTATGTCTTCATGTTCCTACTTTACCCACTTTCTATGGCTCAAACTTCCTATTCAAATGGTTCTTTCAAAATGGTGAGAAATAATCTACTGTCAGTGGTAGATTTAAAGTGACACCCCCAATTCAAGTAATGGGAAATTGGCAACAGACCTGTAGAAATGTCTGTCAGACGCCAACATTCTGCTATGCCTTTTCCTTGGTCCTTAACAAGGCAAAAGCCATGTAGACATTAAAGAGCCACAGAGAATTTCAGGGTTATTTTAAAGGTATGCTTTCCATTCCCCTTTAGCTATAAACACAAGTTGATGAAGGGACTTATTTAGGACAGTGTTTCTCACACTTTTATGTCATACACAATCACCATGAAGATTTAAGACAACATGGATAATCTGGCCTTATCTGTAGACTTTCTGATTTACTGAGTTGGAGCAGGGCCCAGGAATCTGTGTCTCTCTTGAGTTCCGAGGCAATGCCGCTTCTGGTCTATGGCTACAGGACCATGTTTCCTTTCTTAACTCAGACCTCCACAGCTGAGGTTCTTACGTCATGTTCTACACTAGTGTCTGAAAGAGAAGTGAGCTATGCTGCACAAGGTATTAGTAAAGATGTCCACGACCAGACCACCCTTAAACCCATGTGATCTCATCAAAATAGTAGTAAAGTATTTAACTCTCCTGAAGGAAGAGATCATGTGCTGTGTGTGTGGTATACATACGTGCATACGTGTAGTGGCACCCATATATGCATATGTCTGAGTGAGCCATCTGACAACACTGAGGGTCATTTTTTAAAGTGCCATCTATATCCTTTGAGATAAGGTATCTGACTGGTTTGGAACTCATCAATAGGCCTAGGCTGGCCAGTTAGGGAGCCCCCAGGGACCCTTCTGTTTCCATCCCTTCAGTGATAGAATTACAAGAATGTATAACTATGGCTGACAGGGACTAAGTTCACATTTCCACACTCACAGACACTTATAGACAAATACTGTGCCAGCCAACAGAAGGATTTCCCCTGCTCCATTGAGCTGTTCCTTCAGTTGCTCTTCTGGGCTTTAACCTTCTCATGAAGGATTTGGAGTATAATTCAGGACAAGAGTGTCTGCAAAGCTTCCTTGGAGGGGTTACCTTTATCAAAAAGAAGACCACCATACTCACCAGAAAGGAAATATGCCCAGCCGTGTGGTGATAAAAACCACAGCGAACATGACAAACAGGAGATCACACATTTTCTGAAATTTGGCATAATTTGCCATTTTGGCAGCCTGTGAGAGGAAGGAATGCAACTCGCTCAGTTAAACTGATAAGAAAAGTTTCCTTCAGTGTGCATGAGCCCCAGTGAAGCATAGCCTACCACATGCATAAGAATGCAGATGCCATACACTGGCATTTATAAATTACTCAAAAGTTCAGTGAAATGTAGCATCAACCATACATATACTGTAACTGTCATAGAGTTAATAAAAATATTTACCAACCCGAAAAATTCAATTAACTGGCTGATGTTAGGAAAAGAGAGGACAAATAAGAAGCTTTCTTGCATTATATTTTGATGTTAGCAAGCCAGAGATATCAGGACAGAAATCATGTAACAGGTCAATGTAAAGTCTTTATTACACTCTGAATGCCAAGGCCATAGGCTACAGCTTTTCCACATTGGTCTTCCCTTCTACTTTGAGGTTTGTGTTTCCTTCCATGTTTTTTCTTTTCCTTCCTTCCTACCTCCCTGCCCCCTTCTTTTGAGACACGGTTTCTCTGTGTAGTCCTGGATGTCCTGGAACTTGCCCTGTAGACCATGCTAGCCTCAAACTCAAGAGATCCATCTGCTTAAGCCTCCCAAGTGCTGGGATTAAAGGCATGTGCCACCACCATGCCGGTCTGGGCCTGTGCTTTTTTTTTTTTTTCAATCACAGAGGTGCTTTGAAAAGATGAATTGCCAAGCTTATTATTAAAAACTCTGAGATGAAGACAGTGTCATGCCTATTCTATATCAGTGACTCTGTTTCCATAGGATTTATAGCCCCATTACAGGCTCCATTTTCTAGATGAAATTTACTAATCCTCTGATGTCTGCAGGAAATACATCCATGGTTGATGACAGCCATTTCAGTGGGAGGCAACCACACTGCTTTCTCCACTGCCGCTTCTTAAGGCGACTCTAAGGATGAGCAGGTGGGCAGGGAAGTGAACTTTTTCTTCCCCATTTCTTGAAGTTGTGCAGAGTCCACAGCAGTTACACACTACTGGAAACTGTAGATCTCTTCTGCAACACAAGATTACTTTCTATGTGTCAGAAAATTAATTACTGGAAAAGATGTTGATAGCATCCTTAGAGGTATTCATATTCATTTAGCAGTGCTAAGCAGTGCACAAAGCTAGGAGACCAATGTGTCTTAAGAGGAAATATCCATCACCTGAGTGGAAGTCAAGATTATGAGCTTTTAATTTCATGAATACTTGAAGTGTAACACCATGAATTACATCCAAAGAAAAGTACTTTCGGCCTTCTTCTGGCTAGGTATCACCAATACACCCCTTTTCTTTGATGTTCCATCAGAAGCAACAGATAAGCAGTGGCAGCAAACTTGCCAGAGATATATATGCTGTAAACACTATTTTGTGATTTCATTAACTGGACATTTCCAAGCATTATCTATGATGTCAAAAAGAATCCTGGTTATGAAAATCTTATGCTTTTAAGCCACATACTTGTATTCTTGGATTAGCTATCTTTTCTGGATGAAAGTGGTGAATAATAATTCAACCACCACTTAGTATCTCCTCTATCACAACTCTAGCCAAACTGCATGCTAGAAATTTCCACAGGAATTAATGCTGGCTCAAGGTCTAGGATTGATTGCTACACGTAGGCTGCAGCATAAATGTCCACTTCTAAGCATACAATGGATACAATCAAATTATAATAGAATTTCAGAGGACTTCCTGTCTGTTACTTAATTTCTCCCTTTAAAAACATGCTGAATTAAGTTCAGCTTCAATCAGATAACATTCATGACCACGAACTATCTTCTGACTTATGGCCACTTTAGTTTCATAACCTTCAGGTTATAAAATCTGGTTAAGACCAGATTTTTTTGATGAGGTTTTACATTCAGTTCAAACTTTAACTTACCACCTCTATGAAAGATTAACTCTGTGAATCTGTGCCTCTGATTGCAATAACAGATTATGACTGAGGATTCTTCTTAGCCACGGAAACATGACACAGCAGGGGGAAGAAAAGGGTGACTCCAAGAGCCAATTTAATGCAAATTCTACTTGTTTGAGTTAATTTTGACTGGCTATAAAATTTCCTGGCATAAAGTAAAAATGATTTATTTATGCACATAACATTGAGTTTAACTCTGGAAGTAGTAAATTCTTTACATACCTTTGGTATAAAATTTACAATTCTTATGTCCCTTTTAATCTTAAAAACCACTACGATAATATGTATACTGGTAACAAAAATCAAACTGCTTAATTGTATTGTGAGACTAAACTGGGTTATAAGCAGTTTTCAGATAAATCAGTGTGACTCTTAGAAAAATCTATTAAAACGATGATTTTGCTGTTAAACAATCAACCATTCAAATGTGGACTGGTCAAAGCTTCCAGTTCCCCATTAGCCAATGCCGCTAACAAAGCTCACTTTGGACACACATTTTCATGGTAATCTGAAGTCTCAGATTTGCCAATTTAACCCACTAAGCAACAGATGGCAGTTTCAAAGCACCATCCACTACATCACAGGACAGGTCTGGGGACTTTGTGAGTTCTGGGTTTTGTCTTCCTCAAGATGAAAGGAAAATGCTTACCTCTAGCAGAATATCGGCTGAGTCGTGAAGACAGAAGACCAGGGTTCCTACTCGGGCCATGTTGTTGACATATGAAAAGGTTATTAAGAAAATTGTTGTAAGGTGGTGCAGGAACATAATGCCGAAGTCCTCAAGGAAGGAAAAACAAAATACAGTAAGTGCTCAGCAACATCTTGGTATTCCACCCCATTCATTTATTCTTGAAGCCAAAACATGGGGAGGATCTCCACAACCATAGCATTGGTGTACTTTGGTAGTTAAGATACAATTCCTGCCCTTTTGGGATTTCTCATTTATAGGGGGAGATACACAAATGACCAGTCCATGGAGAATGAGGTTCACCACTATAGTGAGTTATATCACAAGGGGAGGAATTGCTACAGAATTTCAAGCAAAGAAAAGCACTACTTAGACTTGATTTTTGCTGTGTCATGTTTAAGTGTCCCACAACGGCCCATGCTCAAAGGCCCAGATCCAATCATGGTGTTACCAGATGAGCCTACTGGAATGAAGTCAGGGTACTGAGAGAATACCTCTGGAAGATGTCCTTTCCTGTCCCTCTTGTTTTCTAGCTGCCATATCATGAGTAGCTCCTTCCTCAATATACTATATTGCCATAGACCCCCAAACAACTTGTCAATCATCCATCGATTAGAACCTCTGAAAACATGAGCATAGATCAAACCTTTTTTCTTATAAATTGATTTGACTCAGGCATTTTGTTACAGTGACAATAACAACAACAACAATTAAAAAAAACCTAACAAACTTTAAGCTCTTTGGGACAACAGTACATACATATTTTTCTGATACTTAGTGGTTGCAATTTCCGAAAACACACATATGCACAGGCACACACACATACATATCCCCCCCCCCTCGGTAAATGAACCCAGGGCTTTACATGTGTTAGGCAAACACTCTTACATTCTATATTCCCATCTCTCCTACTTCTTACTTTAAGATAGTTCTTAACTAAGTTTCCTAGGCTGGCTTTGAACTTGCAATCTTTTTGCCTTAGCTACTTAAGCAGTTTGGATTACATGCCTGTGCTACAAGGCTCAGATATAAGCAATATTATTATTTATTTTAAGCATGTGGTATATTTGAAGAGATATCCAGTTAAAGTAAGGAAACAGAAGACTTGACTCCTAGGACAGTCAGTCTCTGTTGTCTACATAAATCTTAATAAACAACATATTTAGTTTTACCATAATGTAATGGCTTCAATGTTTATGTCTTTTTTTTTTTTTTGCCCCAAAATTTATGTTAAAATCCTAATGACCAAGATGAAAGTGTTAGGAGGAGGAGATTGATTAGGTCATGACAAAGATTAGTGTCTCTACATGAGAGGCCCATGAGAGCAACACTGTCCCATCTATCACATGAGGACATAGCTGGAGGGTGCTATCTATGAACCAGGAAATGAGTCCTCACAGGGTGCCAAGCCTGCCAGTGCTTTGAGATGAGACTTAAAAGCTTCCAGAACTGGAAGGAATACATTTGCCTTGTTTACAAGCTGCCGATATGGCATTCCGTTTAAGAAGCCGAGGCAGATTAAGAGGTAGACTAGTTTTGGTTATTGTTGAGTTTTTTGGAATGTGTATCTCCTTGTTAGTGCCCTTCGCCTAGCCTACAGCATCCTCACTGGGTGCCAAAGGAAGAATCTGACATGCTGGGTTTTCTAGTAGGAAGGATGAGAACAGAGGCCATGGTGGAAACTGTAGATATTGTTTTTGCTGTTTTCTTTTGGCTACTACCACTATTTTTTAGTTAATTTTGTTTTTATTTATGTGTATGTGTTATGTAAATATTTGTCCCATGTGTGCAATGCTCACAGAAGCCAGAAGAGGGCATTATATCCACTTGGAGTTGGCATTAACAGCAGTTATGAACCATCTGACATGGGTGCTGGGAACCAAACTCAGGTCCCCAGGAAGAGCAAGTAGTAAGCTAGTTCTTCTCTTAACCCCGGGTCAGTGCTCCAGCTCTAATTACTACTACTTAAAGAAGAATTATTTGGTGAACAGAAAGTAACTGTTCTATTGTTTAATCACTGGTATGTAACTATCACAGGTAGCCAACATCTGTGCTGATGGAATAATGGCAGGTTATAGCCACAGAATACCTGCAGGTACTCCTCAGGGTAAGGTCACATGGGTGTTTTGTATTTTACCAATGCCTTCACCTCCTTGCACCTTCTAGTGGGACTACTTTCTAGTTGGTTCTGAGAATGAATATGGTCTGCAGTGCTTAGGTTTGAGGGTTTTTTTTGACATAGAGGCAAAGACAACTAAATTAGATACAGCCTCAGCTCTCAGATGTAAACTCATCTTTTGCACCAGGGGAGCATGGCAGCCTTCAGTCTTCTCTAGAGCTGCTTTGTTCTTTTCCCTCTGAGACAACTTCGCATTTAGGGGTGCTGACACTTGGTCTCCTAGTTACTTACCAGTCCTGGTCCCACAGACACCTTTTCTATAACTCAAGAAAGTATCTATTCCTAAATTCTAGCCTCTAGTTTAACTCAGTTAACAACTGATTTTTAGACATGCCCCACTGCCAGTGAAATCCATCTCTATTTCAACATAAAAGTTCAAGAAAGTTATGACCAGGAACTCACAGCATGATGATGCCCAAAGACTTTCTGACTCTCACTTAGTTTAATTACGATGTACACACTACATGAGAGGCAACTTGCAATGTCGGTTCTAGCTCAGTAGCTTTGTAATTTCTGGCAAAGGCATCAACTTCCTCATTTTGCAATTCAGATGCTGGATTAGATCTTTTTTTAGCTGTCAATTCTATAACTCTCAGCTTAGTAGCTCCAGTGATTGACCTCTGAAGTCTTTAAGCAACTAATTTCAGACCTGTCTAACTTAGAGATTTAAGAAAGCATACACATTCAGGCTTACGCAGGCAAAAGCATGCATCAACTCGACAAACACCCCCACCTTCCCTCTAGTTTACAGAACAGGAGCTGTTGGTGCCACTGTGTTTCTCATTTTGAAAAGTCACCCTTGACATCTCTAATACTTTTATGAGCTTTGTGTTCACTTCGGTGAAGATGCTCAAGGGTCACTTTGGTTCCCAGGAAGGTACCTTGCATTGATAACCTCACACAGAAGTCAACCTCTGAGATCTAAACCATAGTCCAGTCCCATCAATGAGGTCAGATAATTAGTAACTAAAACACAATGATGTATTTTCAATGGACTCAGTCTCGAAACTAGTGGTACAGCACTGACAGTGGCCACCAGTGGCAGGAAAACAGTCTGGCCTCAGTTAATGCTTCAGCCCACAGCAGACCAAATTCACACGGCCTGCTAACCCAGGCCGCCCCACTTCGTCAGACCCAGCAGGGCCTTATTTCTTAGCTCACAGACAGACAAGAAACGATGACCACACTGAGTTGTGTGAGGAATTGTATGCAGGCACAAACGTAGCTGTTCTAGAAGCTACTGAAACCCTAACAATTCTTTATACTATCCAGGGCTTTCCTCTGTTATTAAGGCAGATGATGCCAAAAGGCCTCTGGCAGACAATACAAACTGCTCTGCTGTTGTTTTCCAATGAAAGATGAATTCACTTCCTCATGACCTGGAGAATGGTGTTTTACCACACACAGCACTTCAGAACAATAGCTGAGCTGAAGGAGCCCTAACCCATCAACTCCTATGTCAAACCGATTCTTACATAGGACTTAATCAAAATGCACAGTTCAGGAGCTCAGTGAGTTTATAGTCGCCTATGCTTAACAGTCAGCTGACATCTAAGTAGCAGAGTTAGGCTAACAACAAGAGTTAGGTTAGGTACTTCCACCTGCCCTACTGTTCAGCCCCAAATGGCTGCTCTCAGCTTACTAAGAGAGAACAAAAGGTTTTCTCTATTAATTTTTAAAATGAATAAATGTAAATTGTTAAAGCACTTATGGAAGATTAGGGTCACTTCCCAATTAATTGTCTTAATTTGTATCTGATAAAAATGTCAACAACAATGCCTGTCAGAATAACGAGGAACCTTCAAAAATAAAAGCCTTGTTTTTCAGATAAAATTTGCTTTGTGAAGATGAGCTCTGACTGTAAATCCCTTGTTCTTAAAAAAAAAAAAAAAAAAAAAAAAAACAAGAAAGAAAAGAAGTTTGTTTTTCTTACTGCTGGTGTTCACAGGGACAGCCGTAGCAGAGGACCAATTTCCATTATATTCATAACCACACAAACAGGAAGGCAGGGATAATGGTCTTGTTTTACATTTGTGCTTCAGAAGGTCTTAGACACAGTCAAATCCCTCCGATAAAACCCACACAGTCCTCTCGCCTGTTACTCACATCCTGTCACCCAGCATACAGCTTTGAGCAGGCACTGAATTTGATCTAAACAACTGTGTTTTAAAAACTGTCCATTTGGATTGTATCAGCACAGGGAGGAACACTTCTATCCTCCCACTTGTTAGTGCTGGAAACGATAGTGTGCTTGTAGACACAAGAATATTAGGCTTTAGGCTGGTGATGCTTTCCAAAGCATCTTCTTCAGGAGGAATCATGTAAGAGCCTGGGTTCCATTGTTGACCTTCAGGTTAGTGCTTGATTTCAAGCACCAGAAGCACCCTTTGCCTCAGCGAGCATCCAAACCACCTGCAATGTCATTTTGTCTCTTGTCAGAATCGCTTATCCTCAATAGTTCTCTCCGTGTTCCCCAGAGCCTCCGCCATCTTGTTAGTGGTCCCTCATGTGTTATCAGAGAAAAAAGGAACCAGATGTAGTTTTGACCCAAATTCCAGCAGAAAAACCTTTGAAATAAAAGAACTCAAGGATAAGCCATCCATTTAATGGCAAAACTTACTAAGACTGAGTCCTCGACTGTTTTTTTGTTTTTGTTTTTGTTTTTTTTTTTAAAGAACAGCACCTTTATTTCTCTAGAGGAATTTTATGTACAACCAAGTATTAGCACAAAGCCAAAGAGAAGATAATCACTCAGCAGGACATACGTACCAGATAGCACAGCCCCCTCCATGTTTGTTATGTTATAGTCTTTGAAATTCTATTTTCTACCTTGTAAAGGGACCACAGGTTCATCTCAATGTACCTGCCTTTATTAAGACAAAATTGCATCATAAAAAGCTATGTCACACACACATATTCTGTGTATAAAAAAATTTCCTTAAATTTTTTTGGGGACTAATTGAACAAAAAATTATTGAGCTACCTCCTAAAATGAGTAAGACTTCTGAGATTCTAACTGAGGGCTGGGGCACACATTTACGGACAGTAAAGATTGTAAATACTTCTAAAAATCAAGACAGTGGAAAAGCCTTTGCTCAGATGCAAAGAAAGTGTATCAGTTGTCTTGAATGTAATAAAGTTCATACATACAATTAATAACTTGTAAGTTTGCTCAAAGAAGAGACATCAGACACTTACGATCCAGTCGACAGATTTCAAAGGCTCCAGGAAACAGGAGAACAGCAGAATTGCAACTGACATCATCTTATGATTTCTTCTCTACCTCTGTTTCCCTCTCTTCCTCCTCCCTCTCCCCACTCTTCCTCTCCTCTCTCCCCACTTTTCCTCTTCTTCTTCCTTTCCTTCAAGGCGCATAAAGTTATTCCATTTCAAAGCAGAGATAGAGAAACTGCCAGAATTGTGCTTATGAATAAAGTTTTACTGGAACACTCCTGTACCCACTTGTTTCCTCTCTGTCTTAGGTGGCTTTCTTGCTCCAGTAGCACACTTGAAAAACTGCAACAGAAAGCACCTACAGCTTTACAACACTACCAGATCCTTACAGAAAAGTTTGATAACCCTTGTTTTAGAATCATACCAAAGGACATCATGTGAGAAACTTAGTTATGTTATGCAACGTAGCAGGTATATAGTCTCTGCCTTACTTTCTTCTGGCAAAGAATATGTAAGAGATTAATTTTCATAGCTATTCTGAAGCAATCTAAACCAATTTAATATTGTTTTTGAAATTCATATAAACCATAAGGCGTTCTGAAAGGCACCCTCATCAAAAGTCTCATGACCTATTATAACTACAACTTATAGACAACTGAAAGGCCAGCAATGACTTCTCCAGTTTCTAAAAGCAGGAGCTGTGTGTCCAGATTGACCAGCATTTTCTCTGTTGCTATAAGCACCACTGTTTTATAGCTTCTGGAAACAGATATAAATGAGGCAGGGAAATGCTGTGTAAGCACTGTTCACCCAATCTTTCTCCTGTACAACATTTATGGTGCCCTTTCAAGATTGAGAACTCATAATCTTATCCACTGTGAATTAGTTAATATTTAATCTTTAATTGATTTTTTTATTACATTAGAAAAGAGCACAATAAAATGTTATTTGTGCAACAGAAACAGTATGATAGTGCTACCAATCACTTCTGGTGGGGGCAGACAGAGCATGGCGCTAGATTTTCAGTGCCCCGAGCTAGTCTTCAGTCTCCCACTTCCCTCCATCCAAGCAGGCTCCCAAACCTACTGACTGCAAATGACATCAGTGTGTTTAATCAAACACACATATGCCACTTTTCTCACAAATTGTCAACATGCAACTACCTGGTTAAATTACCTGTTTAAATTACCCCTGACCTGGGCATACTAGTTTGCATAAACTTTAATGAGAAAAGGTCACTTCTGAAGTATTAAAAATATAGTTTATGTAAGCCTGAAGGACTCCACTGGTTCACAGATGAATCTCTTCATTTTCTGCAGAGGTCCCTATAGGAAAGGAGCTCAATCACTAAAGTCCATCTAACCTGAAAGCATCCAAAACCATCAGTAGGGGGCAGCCTGTGCTCAACTAAAATCAGAGCTATTCATGGGACTCCAGCCAGCATCTTCATATGTACTGGCAAAGTCTTGAGGTCCAAATGACAATGAGCAATCAGAGACTCAATTTTGTGCTTCACATAGACGGTGGAGAACATCTCCTCCAGAATAAACAGTTGGGGATGGTGTTATAAACTGTCGGGCTGAGTTCAGGGGAGCTCTTACAGTCAGCAACCATATCTTCTTGTTCCTCTTCCTTCGGCCATCCCAGTGCCTGTCCCTACATCCTGAATTCTAGCTGAGGCATTTCCTCAAAGCTTCTTTTTCCTCTGGGATAGAAAGTATGTGTTTCTCCTCTTTCTAATCCCCTCTTTTGCAACAACTACCTAGTAAACGCCCAAGTACCTTCTAATTTGCACACTAATTTTCATGTACAGAGGCTCCAAAGCTATGATTTCTTCCTGATGGTAGCTCCATAAGCCAAGAATACTCAGAGGTCTCTTTTCATACAGGAGCTGAGGCATCCAGACATCAAGCTCTGCAAAGTCACATTGTGACAACGTGCTAGAGCCAGATCTAAAGCCAGTTCCATGTAGTCCAGGGTTCAGGTTGGTGAATATCCTACCCACAGGCTCACAGGAACAAATATAAGGGGAAGGGTGACTGTGAAGAGGTAGAGGGGATGGTTAGGAGAGCCCATCAGGTAAGGGACAAAGAAAACGAGGACTGTCCCTGGGAGATGACAAGGGTATTGTGGGGGCCCTTGCAATGAATGGCCTTGGGTGGGAGGCACAGTGCTTCCAGGAGGTCAAAGCCTCAAGCATGACTTGTTGGTATTTATAAAGATAGGGGCTGAATGGGGTCATGATTCCAGGATAGTTAGTGCTACAATGAGCCAAAGTGGAGACGTTTCTAGGCTCTCTAGAATGACTTGAGAGGAATTTCCCCCAGAAGACCAAATATAACCTCCAATTGAAAAAAATATCCTAAGGAACAGAAGACACTCCTCACCCCACCCCCAGGGAGGCAGACCTCTAGCTGAGGCCCTAAACTTAGGACATATAGTCCTAGAGGAATAGCACTGCATGGGTCCAGAGGTATAGGTCCTTGTGTAATACAGCAACACCTAAGTTATTGTCACTCTCCTGTACCTATGCAGATCAGTCTTTCCAGTGACCAGAAGCAGTAGAGCTGCTTTCTCACTAGGGCCAGATCAGCAAGCCCAGTACCCTCCCACACCCTACAGCCTGTCTGCCTCCCAGGAGGTTCACAGTAATCAGGGACATAGGATGCCCCCCTAACCAGAGACACAGGAGGCTGACCCTAATCAGAAACAGCACTGCCTGCCTCCCAGGACACTTGCTTTAACCTAGGTCATAGACCTCTACCTGCCTCCAAGGAGGCCTGCCAGAATATCCTAGACAGATGTCATCCAGACCCTAAGAGAACACAAATGCCAGCCTAAGATACTATACCCAGAAAATTTCTCAATCACTACAGATGGAGAAACCAAGATATTCCATGACAAAACCAAATTTAAACAATGTCTTTCTATTAATCCAGGACTACAGTGGATACTAGAAGGAAATCTCCAACACAAGGAGGGTAACTACACCCAAGAAAACCCAAGAAATGAAACATTTCACAACAACCCCAAAAGAAGAGAATCATATATACATACACATAATACAACCTCCATCAACAAAATAAAAAACTAACAATAATCTGTCTTTAATATCTCTCAACATCAATGGACTCAATTCCCCAATAAAAAGACATAGGTAATAGACTGAATACATAAATAGGATCCAACATTTTGTTCCATACGAGAAACACACCTCAGTGACAAATACAGACACTACCTCAGAGTAAAAGGCTGGAAAAAAGTTTTCCAAGCAAATGGTCCCAAGAAATAAGCTGGAGTTGCCATCCTAATGTCTGATAAAATAGACTTTCAACCAAAAGTTATCAAACAAGGTAGGGAAGGACACTTCATATTCAGCAAAAGAAAAATCCACCATGAGAAAGTCTCAAATTTTGAACATCTATGCCCCAAATGCAAGAGCACCCACATTCATAAAACAAACTTTACTGAAGCTCACAACATCGAACCTCACACATTAATAGTGGAAGACTTCAACACCTCACTCTGACCAATGGACAGCTCATTGAAACAGAAACTAAACAGAGACACAGTGAAACTAACAGAAGTTATGAAGCAAAAGGATTTAACAGATATCTATAGAACATTTTACCCCCAAACAAGAGAATATACCTTCTTCTCAGCACCTCACAGAACCTTCTCCAAAACTGAACATATAATCGGACACAAAACAAGACTCAACAGATACAGGAAAATTGAAATTATCACATGCTTTTTATCAGATCATAACATACTAAGGCTGGACTTCAATAACAATAAAAACAACAGAAAGCCCACATACTCATGGAAACAGAACAACTATCTGCTCAACGATGACTTGGTCAGGGGAGAAATAAAGAAAGAAATCAAAGACTTTATAGAATTCAGAGAATATGAAGAATATTCTCTGAACACACCCAAGAGGAATAGATGGCAGGAAATAGCCAAACTCAGGGCTGAAATCAACCAGTTGGAAACAAAGAATCAACAAAACCAAGAGCTAGTTCTTTGAGAAAATCAACAAGATAGATAAACCCTTAGCAAAAAAGCACAGAGACAGTGTCTAAATTAACAAAATCATAAATGAAAGGGAGACATAACAACAGAAATTCAGGAAATTCAAAAAAAGCATCAGATGTTCACAGGTCTCCACCAGTCAAACATGGTTTTTATATCTAGGTTGGGTATTGGGTTACGCCTCTGACTGAGCATTACCAAATTTATAAATCCTTTGCTTAACATTTAAAAAAAATTGTATAAAAGCAAAAGGGGGGGGGCATGGGGCAGGGGTTTTCTAGGGAGGGGAAATGGGGAAAGGGGATGGCATCTTAAATGTAAATAAAATATAAAAAAAAAAGAAATAAAGCACTTCAGTTAAAGCATCAGAACCTAGTACAAATGTCTATTCTCAACAAAACTTGAAAAATCTAGATGAAATAGATGATTTTCTAGACAGATCTTATGTACCATATTCAAATTAAGATCAAATAAACTATCGAAACAGTCCCAAAACCCCTAAGGAAATAGAAATAGTCATTAAGAACCTCCCAAGAAAAAAAAAAAATCAAAAACCCAAGCCCAAAGCCCAGAGCTAGATTTTTTTTTAGTGCAGGATTCTACCAGACCTTCAAAGAACTAATACCAATACTCACCAAACTAGTCCACAAAATAGAAACAGAAGGAACACTACCGAATCCATTTTATGTAGCCACAGTTACTCTGATACCTAAGCCACACAAAGACCGAACACAGAAAGAGAACTTCAGGCCAATTTCACTTATGAATATCAATGCTAAAATACTCAATAAAATTCTCTACTCAATAAAATTCTCACAAACCAAATCCAAGAGCACATCAAAACCATCATTCACTATGATCAAGGAGGCATCATCCTAGGAATGCAGAGATAGTTCAATATATGAAAATCCATCAATGTAATATAGTATATAAACATCCTAAGGAAAAAACTCACATAATCATCTCATTAGATGTTGAAAAGCCTCTGAGAAAATAGAGAAGCAACCTACAGATTCAATGCAATCCCCATCAAAATTTCTACACAATTCTTCACAGACATGGAAAGAAAAACTCTCAACTTCATATGGAAATACAAACCCAGGATAGCCAAAAACAATTCTCAACAATAAAAGGATTTCTGGCGGAATCACCATTCCTGACCTCAAGCTGTACTACAAAGCAATAGTAATGAAGACAGCAATCAATAAATAGATCAATTAATAGAAGACCCAGAAATAAACCCACACACCTATGGACACTTGATCGTTGATAAGCAAAAAACATATAGTGGAAAAAGAAAGCATCTTCAATAAATGATGCTGGTCTAACTGGTGCTCTGTATATAGAAGAATGAAAATAGATCCATATTTATTTCCTTGTACAAAGCTCAAGTCCAAGTGGATCAAGGACTTCAATGTAAAACCAGATACACTGAATCTAATAGAAGAGAAAGTGGGAAAGAGCCTCATTGGCACAAGGGAAATTTCCTGAACAGAACACTAATGGCTCAGGCTCTATGATCAATAATTGAAAAATGGGATCTCATAAAACTGAAAAGCTTGTAAGGCAAAGGACACTGTCAATAGGACAAAACAGCAGCCTACAGATTGGGGAAAAAAAAAAAAAAAAACAAACTTCACTGACCCTATATCTGAGAGATGGGTATTATCCAAAATATATACAGAACTCAAGAAGTTAACCTCCAAAAAACCAAATAACTCAATTAAAAATGGGGTACACAGCAAAATAGAGGATTCACAACAAAAGACTCTTGAATGGCCAGGAAGCACTTAAAGAAATGTTCAAAGTCCTCAGTGATCAGAGAAATGCAAATCAAAACAACCCTGAGATTCCACCTTACACCAATCATAATGGCTACGATAAAAAACTCAAGTGATAGTACATGCTGGTGAGGATGTGGAGAAAGAGGAACACTCCTCCATTGCTGGTGAGGTTGCAAGCTGTTACAACCAGTCTAGAAATTAATCTGGCAGTTCCTCAGAAAATTAGAAATAGTTCTACCTGAAGACCCAGCTATACCACTCTTGGGCATATACCCAAAAGATGCCCCCCAACCCCCATGCCACAAGGATACGTGCTCCACCATGTTCATAGCAGCCTTATTTGTAATAGCCAGAAGCTGAAAACAACCCAGATGTCCCTCAAGGGAAGAATGGATACAAAAAAAAAAAAAATGTGGTACATTTACAGAATGGAACACTACTCAGCTATTAAGGAGGAGGACAGCATGAATTTTGCAGCCAAATGGATGGAACTAGAAAATACCACCCTGAGTGAGGTAACTCAGATCCAAAAGGACATGCATGGTAATATCCACTCACTGATAAGTGGGTATTAGCCAAAAAGTACAAAATATCTAGGATACAATCCAAAGATTATAAGAAGTTTTAAAAAGCAGAAAGACCCAAGTGAGGATGTTTCGATCCCACTTAGAAGGAGGAAGACAATAATCATGGGAGGCAGAGGGAGGGAGGGAGGGACCTGTGTGGGAGAGGAAAGGGGGAGGGGAAAGGGGGAAACAGAATCAGGCATGGTGGGGGGAAACAGGAGAGAAACCCAGAGGGCCAGGGGAATGAATGGAAATATGCAGCCTTGTAGGGAGAGAGGTGGGGGGACCCTCTAGAAAGTACCAGAGACCTGGGAGGTGAGAGACTCTCAGGACTTAATGGGGTAACCTTAGCCAAAATGCCCAACAATGGAGAAGAAACTCTACTGTCCACCTCCACCCTCAAGTGGAGAGATGATCCACAGTCATAATTTCTGACCCAGAATTGTTCTTGTCTAAAAGAACTGCAGGGACAAAAATGAATAGACTGAAGTCCAATGACCAGCCCAACTTGGGATCCATCTCATGGTGGGGTTGGTGCACCAACCCTGACACTATTACTGATGCTATGATGTGTTTACAGATGGGAGTTTGGCATGGCTGCCCTCTGAGAGGTCCTACCAGCAGCTGACTGAGACAGAAGCAGACACCTACACCCAACCATTTAACTGAAGTCTGGAACCCTTATGGTTGAATTAGGGGAAGGGTTGAAGAAGCTGAAAGGGAGGGCAACCCCATAGGAAGACCAGCAGTCTCAACTAACCCCAGGATCTCCCAAAGAAGGAGTCATCAACCAGGTAGCATACATGGGCTGGTCCATGGCCCCCCAGCACATATATAACAGAGAACTGCCTAGTCTAGCCTTAGTGGTAGAAGATGCACTTAATCCTCAAGAGACATGAGGCCCCAGAAAATGAGGAGGCCTGGTAGAGGTAGGAGCACCCTCTCAGAGCAAGGAGGAGGAGGAGTGGGATGAGTAACTGTGGGAGAGGGGACCAGGAAAGGGGGGTGGTGTGGCAAAGGCTGGAATGTTAAAAAAAAGATGCACATAGATGTTGAGTTGGCACAAACAGCTAAAAATCTCACAAATTTACCCTGTAAAATAATTATTTTGCCAATTATTTTTTTATGGCAAATAGTAGCTTATTCAAATGAGTCATGCTTTCTTCTTTATATTATGATATCTGGGGCCGGGGGCAGACATGGGGTGTAGGCTTAGATCAGGACTACATTCCTAAGGAGAAACCTCAGGGTGTCACATGCCTGAGGAAGAGGGTGAGGGGTGCAGTGCCAGGGAGCAGCACCAATGAGAGATTAGCTTTCAAGAAGGAGAGGACCAATTGATACAATCTGAGGTATCACCTCGAGTCACTCTTAAGACAGACAAGACTCTGGGGCAGCAGTGCTGACACATCACGGTCTCAGGACACCTCGATATTCCTAAAAAGCACTGAAGAGGTGATGCTCAGCCTGGCAGAAATGAAGATGTTCCAAATACAGAAGCCACTTACTTTGGCTCCTGAGACTATTCAAACAATGGTCCCTAAAATAAAAATGTCCTGGAATTTTATGCTGGGAGAAGAAGGCTAAAGCCTGAGGAGAGACTAGACTCCTGGAAAGAGATTTCACAGAGTTGAAGGAGAGGCAAGCTGAGGCAATGGTGGATCACGGTGTGGAGCACACCTTGACCAGAATTGCTTAGCTATACATATTTTTGGACTTCTATTTAAACTAAAACCTCATGGCAGGACCCTGAGGATAGACTGTGATCAGTATGTTTGTGTGTGCATGTGTGTGTGTGTATGTGTTGTCATTAGATCTTTTCAAGGCCACATTAAACACATTTCCTTCTATTGTCAGGCCCTGCTTTTATACAGATGCTGGGGATCCAAACTCAGCCCCTCATATTTGTGCAACAAGTATTTTAGCAGCTAAGCCATCTCCCTGGCAGCCTGCTTTTCACTAACAGCGTGTCTCAGTAACAGGTGGCCAAGTTTGTCACATTGGTGCTGCCATGGTACAGGCTCTGGCTCTGGTGACAATTTCCAGGAGGATTTGTTTATGTGAGCTCGATCAGCACTCTTCCTATTAGAGGTAAAAAGTGAGAAATTAAAAAAAATTAACACATTTACTAATTTCTTTTAAATAAATGTCACTCCAGATCAACAAATATTTTTATGGAAGATAACTACAGTTTTTACAATGAAAGTGCAAACGACTGATGGGCAAAGTGTCAGGTGTTTCACATCGAGACACATCTCTTTGCTGTCTGGCTTAATTCAAGAGGGCTGGAATCCCTCAAATGCACATGCTTCCAATCCGCTGTGAGATACTTTGGTTGAAGTAACCGGCAAAAAATCTAGTGCCACACAAATACGCAGCCGAAAGAAGAGAGGCCTTTAATAGTCTTTTTGGATAGTTACATATATTCTTTGATACAATACCAAGATTTGACAAGTCAACTATTCTTCGAGTGTCAGTGTGAACCATAATTAACATACCTGACAGTCAACTACACCTGATAGTCAGCTACACTGCCTGGTCTGCCTTTTCCTGTAAATGCCTATTTTACTTGTGCATGGTTTTAAGACACTGTGCATTAGACATTTGGAAAACACTAGTTTACCTTGTTAATGATATTTTCTTGTCACAAAACATTTTAAAGCCATATTTGTTTATTTAGTATTTCCAATAATTTTTAAGGTAGCACACAAAGTAACAGGCTTTATTCTGGAATTTTCATTCACCTGTATCATTACAAATACAGTCTTTAGAAGCTGAGAGGCTGGCACGTTCTCACTGGCAGATACAGATTTTCTAGACATCTAAGTGTTGCTTGAAACCTTAAATTTTATCATCAATGAATGATGTCAGTTATTTTTCTTTAACCAACTGGACTAGCTCATTCTGTGCACTTTTATAAAACTGCCCTCTGACCATGAAAGTCCAGCTATTTGTTTTAAATTAAAAATGGTATTCTATGGGGGGGGGGGAGCAAGTTTAGTATACAGTTCATAGAACTGACAGCATGTGACTTTTCTAGAGATACCACTGTGTGTGGTAATGCAGCCATTCTCCATGCCTACTTCCTGTTTCAACACACACAAACACCTTAGTGTGTATTTGAGAGCAGACATTTAATAATAGGAATACCTTTAGTGCCTTATCCATAGTGAAACTGGCATTTGCCCTCTAGTGTGTGTATAGCACTGGAGGATCCAGTGACCACAGGAGCATCCTGGTGCTGCAGCCAGTAGCTTTGCCCTCTGTTACCTTTGCAAATTTCTGTCCACAGAGAAAGGCAAATGAGATCTCAGTGCCACTGTTTGGTTTTACCTTTGTTGACCTCCTGAAAAGATCTTAGTGACTGCCAAGGACTCAAAGACCCCATCCGAGACCTGCTGATTTTGAGAAATCATTTTCCAACACAGTTCTAGGAAGTTATAATTCACCACATTTTTAATAGCTGTTCCCATCAGGATAAGCTATACAAGAAGGTAAAAACAAAGACCCCCCCCCCCCCCCCCCCCGCCTCAATCTCAGTGGTTTAGACAAAAGGTTTGTTTCTTACCAATGCCATGCTTCTGTTGGGAGATGACATAAAGGAAGGAGTCTGCTTGTCAATCATTTAAGGGCTTTGGGCTAAAGGCAGACCCATCTCAAATTGCACCAATCACCATATAAGGAAAGTAAACCCTCTGGAGGGTCTCACACAGCAATTAAATAGTGCAGGAGCAATAGAAATCAATTATATTCATAGTCTACTAGTCTCAGCTGTGTGTGTCTGGTGGGGGTAGATGAGGCATACAGTTCTAGATAGCCTATAGGGCTGCAACTCACAACATAGGTGGTCACAGGAAAGTCAAAATGAACTGCTTCTTGCCAGTATGCCAGGAAACTGTCCAGTTTTCTGTACTGCCTGTTTATGCTTGTGACATTCCCACAGGGAGGGTTCTGAGACCTCCTTTCTTCACTCAGAAAACCAAGACACAGAATGGCAAAGTAACCTCCTCAAGGTCACACTGGGGACCACTGTGCTGAACAGGTAAGGAGCCCCAGAGTCCTTGGCTGTCATTCTAAGTGATACTTTCCTTAATGCTTTCTCATAATGGTGAATTTAAGGTCCATTAGTGTAAGGTGAGTTTTTCTTATTATGCTAAAATAGGTTTTCTCACTATGAAGTCATGGTAACTGCTTTTCAAATGTTCTTATTTGGGAAAGGAAATAAGTGCTCACATTTGTTTACTCTGTTTTTATGATTACCATGTTAATTTTGATTGATCAGAAATACTTAAACCTATGAATACTAGTTTAGTTTTAGCTCTTGGCTTAGATTTAGTCAAATTTTGGTTCTTATGTGCCAGGTGCTGTTCTCATTTTTATCTGTTGAACATGGTGCTAATTTAGTGTATATTATTTTCAGTTCAATCTATGGCACAATGGGTCCTTATAGGGGGATTAAAGGACACATTTCCTATTACTCTAAAGGAAAGGCCTGGAACATGGGTAGGTTCTACAGGAGAGGTAAAACTCTGCTGTAGTGGACACAAGTAAGTTTCTACAAAAAGTTACAAGGAAACCAGACATGCCAGTCACCAAGTTTTCCTTTTGCTATATTTCATCACTAAATCTCTCCCTGTCAGGACTGTTTGACAAGATGTAGTGCTCCTTCTAGAACAAGAGAAAGCACCAGGCAGATACTATCAGCCAGGCTCTGGAGCTGCTCCAAGGAGGACTGCCTGAACATGAGCAGGCCCACTGGCCGAAGGCCCAGGCCTTTGAGCCAAACAGCAGCTTTGTTAAAAGGGACACATGGTTTAGACAGAAGCAAGCTGTTCTGAACCGAACAGAGTATTTATTAGCCCGCCTTGGAAAATGTAGATGTGCAGAAAAAATGCTCACTGAGAACAGGTGGCCAGAGCACAGAATTGAAATACACAGTAAGCCTTGAGGAAAGTAAAGTCTTTTAGTGTTGGGAACTTAGAAAATGCATGATAGTTTTGACAGTATCTTAACATCTTTTTTTTTTTTTTTTTAATGGAAAAAAACTATAAGAAAAAAGTAAGGAAAAATCTTCAGGAAGGTTTTACACTTTTTTGTAGCATATATTTAAACTACAAGTCCACTGTGTCTTTGCCAGGCCCTTCCTTTAATAGCAATGCCCCCCACTGAGCAGTTAAGTCCCAACTTTGGAAATGAGCAAGGCATCATATTCTTTTTTAATACATAGAAGGGATAAAAGGCTCTCCCCTCATTTTTAGGGGAATTTTCTAGATTCTTGGTGGAATACAATAATGTCGAACAAAGAGGATGACTCTTTGGATATCAAGATCATTTTAAAAAGATTGATAAAACAACTCAGTAAAAAAAAAAAATTGATCTCTACATCTGAGCACGATGGCTGGAGCATGTAATCTTAGCACCCAGGAGGCAGGCTCAGGCAGCAAGTCTAAGCCCAACCTTCCCTGTCCCAAAATAAACAAAAACAACAAAAGGCATGTGAGTGCTGGGGAGGAGATGATTTATAAACTATGTAAGATTCAGAGATTCAAAGGGCAGAAAAAGCAACTCTCACTTAGCGTTTATAAGTCCCGGTTGGTCTTTGTTTAAAACGACCATTTGGCTTGCTGTGATTTAATGGAAGCCCCAAGTCTGCTAATCCCTTCTAAGGACCTCACACATAGTAAGCTTCCCAAAGCCAATTTTCAGCCTCTACTGCTCACAGGGCTTTAACACAAGATGAAGAAAGGATGGTTTCAGACAGCTGAGTTAATACCTCCAGGTAGAAGGTAGGGAGCGTGTCTGGCAGCCAGTACATACCACAAATCACCAATGGCTGGAAGAGCAAGTCTTCCTGATGGGAGTGCAATGGTACAGAGCTGCTAGAGACCTGAGGGACCAGTCAGGGAGGCTAAGGGGCAGCCTGGAGCTACAGTGTCTAATGGCAGACAGCTCGAGGGCAACGGTTCTGTATTAACACCTGTGTTAGCTACTAAACGGGTCTGGTGGTAGCCAAATGCCCATTTTGTGTAGAAATTAGAATAAGCCATCTGTGTCAGGAATATACAAAACTACTCTGACCAAATGAAAAGAGAGGTGCCAAGCATTTTAATAGCTTTGGTGGAAAAAAAAAATCCCATAAAACCAGGTTTTAAACACTGACAATACACTGGCTTAGGCTCAATTCCACAGACTTCCTGGTCAAATTACCATGTTTCTTAAGTGTTCTCTATCTGATGTGTTAACTGTACTAAAAAATATAAAGAGCTATATACTTCAATGTTTTAAAGCAATTTGCCTACAAAAGTGGTCGAGACAATGCCTATTTGTCTTACAACAAGGGAGATTCCACAGAAAAGACAAATTATATGTAGTGGGAAAACTCAAGCGAGTGGAGGGGCTCACTGACCTTTTGGAATAGAAACATTTTCTAGGACTAGGCTCCTAGACGCAAAAGACAGCCATCCCCTCCTCAGTTAATGTGGCTAACTGTAGATGGCATGCCAAAATATCACCAGGCAAAGGAAGACTCCATAAAACAGGGGAATGCTCTAAGAGGCTGTAAGAGGCTCATGTCAAGAGAATGACAGGGCAAGACAGCACTTGTGAAATGTGTCTGCTTTCAGAGTGAATCTTAAGACCCTGCTTTGCAACCCTGGGCACTAATTCATTCTCACGTTGCGTGGCCTTAAGAGATTTAAGCGCTGATTCACCCAGCATTAATTTTCTCAAGTTGGAAAAAAAAAAAAAAAGAAAGAATGTTCTACATCTCCTTGCTATAAGCGTGACTTATGTGGCTACCAGGACAAATGAGCTACTGGAAAAGCAGATACAAAATGAGCTTAATATGGAACCTGGCTTGGGGAAGATCGTCAGTCTAAACGGTCTGACTACCAGTGTAAGGAACACTCTTCACGTGACTGAGGAGCCAGCTGGAGCTCATCACTGGAGATTTTTAACTGTTTCTAGAAGGCTTGGTAAGAAGAATAAAAGAGCCACAAGTGTGGGTGTTAATGAATCACCCAATATACCTAAGCTGGTCTTGATGGGACCATGTACTTATCATGCTTAGATAGGTTAGGGACTTCCCCTCTCTCCTTATCCATCCATCCTCCCTCCCTCCCTTCCTCCCTCCCTCCCTCCCTCCCTTCTTTCTTTCCTTCCTTCCTTCTTTCCTTCCCTCTCATTTTTTGCTAGCCAGGCACATGTCTGCTGCTGGAAAGAGAGAGTCCCACCCTTGGGGACACCTGAACCCATGTGTGAAAACACACACACACACACACACACACACACACACACACACACACACTAAATCAATGTAAATAATCGTAGTAACCTGCCTTTCTCCATTTCATTTAGATGGATGCCAGGAGCTGATTTTGATAGATATATGGGAATATTGAGAATATAGCATGATGGGAGAAAGGAAGCAGTCAGTCACACAGTAAGTATCCTCCCCAGGGGCTGGAAAGGTGGGACCAGAATGCTGATCCCACAGCGGATCCAGTGCTCAGAAGCTCATGCAGACAGTCTCTCAGTACAGGCAACTCCAGGGGAGCAGAGGGGCAGAGCAGAGCATTGGTCATTCAGGAAAGCTGTTTCTGTGCTGCAGCTGGACACTAGATGAGTGTTTCTCAACCTGTGGGTCACGACCCTTTTGGCCAGTCTCTGTCTCTAGAAATATTTATCATTCTTAACAGTAGCAAAAGTGCAGTTATGAAGTAGCAATGAAATCATTTTATGGCTGGTGGTCACCACAGGATGAGGAGCTGTGTGAAAGGGTCACAGTGTTAGGAAAGTAGAAAGCTAGAGATCGGGTTAACTGGAGAACTCACTGTGCATGTGGTAGTATTGGGGGTCTCTCTCTCTTTCTCTCTCTCTCAGAAGCTATAAATTTCTCTCTTTATTTAATTTAGAGAAGATAATGACTTTGTTGATATTTGCATACACATATGATAGATATACATATATGTAAGTATGCCTAGGAACCTGTATATATAATCATGTATGCATATTCGGGTGTTTGAGATAGAATGCTCTGTTGCCCAGGCTGGCCTCAGAGTCTCACCTTACTATAGAGCTAAGGTTCACCTGACATTTGTGATTTTCCCATCCCCACCTTACAGATGTGCCTGGCTTTGCTGCTCTATTTCTGCATGGTTAACAAGGAACACGAGGTTTGGAAGCAAGACTGGAGAGGAGGAGAATAAGAAACAGCAGACAGACATTTCATTATTCCTGTAACAGTGCAGGAACTGGTGTCAGCCCAGAGCTCAGGGAGGCCTTTGACAGCCTTCGCCCACCTTAAACCAAGCCCATTATTGAGTGTACCGTCACAGTTCTTACCTTCCTCTTGATATCTGTGAACTGGGAAACCATTAAAGACCAATAAAATGACAGCTCCAGGATGTAATAGAAGTGAAGGTCGGCAGTGAGTGGCTGAGGAAAAGAAAGAAGGGGAAGATTCACACTTAATAGCAAACCCAATTTGTATTCACCAAAGCCACAAGCTCACACCGACTGGCAAGCCAGTCTCAGGCTGAACACATGCAACCCAATAGTTTTCTTGGTAGACAATAGTACTCTTGAGGTTGGCTATGGACCACAACTTGAGAACATTAATTCCATTTCATCTCGAACCCAGAAAGCATTCATCACCACGGCAGTTTGGGATTCAACTCATTATTGAGTGTAAAAACAGATTCTATGGTTCTTTCACAGAGAGCAGCTACAAGATCCCTCAGGCAACTCGGGACATGTCCTAGAGCACATACAGGACAGCTGTTGTGACAGTTCAGAGCACAGAACAAGTGGGTGGCAGGGATACTTTCCAGAATGGCCAATGAAGCATAAGTTCAAGACAGTTGTGTGTTTAGAAAATGTTCAGTATGATGTTATATTCAAAACAAATGATTCCAAAATATTTACTTAAAGATCAGAGGGACAGGAAGGCTGCCAACATACTTGACTAAGCCGATAGCCAGGATGTCTGAGATGAAGGTCCAGCTCCACAGCTGGGTAGTAAAGTTACTCACTTATAAAATGGCAGGGGCCAGGGATGGAAGAGAATGCCTGTTCTGACTGCCTCAGAGGCTCAGGGAGACAGTAAAGTCAGTGAATTGTATTTTTCATATTCACAAAAAAATTACATAAAATTTAAAGCTTCCTCAACAACACTTTGATGAGCTACTTTTAGTTATTTTTATTGAGCTATAATGAAGTGTCTTAGTTTACTCAAAGAATAAAAAAACAAAACTCTTAAACTCTTCAAATACATTTATACTACTGTTCAGAAGGCAACACTTTATACTGTATAGGAAATTAATGTTGTATGCACCATCTGCCAATCATGACATGATGGATAACTATCACAAGATGGCCCTTGCTCAGTACAGGCATCAAGAAAAACTATGTGTCTCACTAATATTTCTGACAAGGTACATTATAGACTGAGATATTAGACCGGCAGTTTTGAACTCTAAATGACAAGGAAAATTACTATAGACTGAAAGCTGGTGTCTCTACAAACCCATGTGGTAAAGCCTGGTATTCTATGTGATGGAACTGGCAGGTTGGAGGACTGCTGGGCAGGAGGGAGGTCACGGGAGGGGGACTCATGAGGGAGGGGGACTCATGAATGGATCTCCCACTTTGTCTTTCTGAATTCTGTGACCCACTGACTGAAAGAAGCATCAGTGCTCAGTGATACCTTGAAAGAGATCTGCCTCCCACTGACAAGTCTCTTTAAGGCGGAAAGACATTAGCAAGGTATTTAGGCAAATGCTGTCAGCAATGCAGTCTGGGAAAATGGCCCTGGTTGGAGCTAAGGTCAGATTTGGTATTGATGAGATTTTCTGACTTCTGGCATCCTCATCTGGGAAAATGCCTCGGAGGGGTCACAGGACAAGTCAGATCACGTTTGGAAGTGCAGAGCTCATGCAAGGGCATCTCAGTAATCAGCACTCACCAGACGCTCTGCAGTTGGTGAGACACTCCCATGACTCTCTCTGAGCATCCCGAAATCTGTAAAATCACTACTCTCATTTCTTATCTAGATTATACAGCTGACAGAAAATTGCTATCAATTAACTCAGGTTAAAAGGTTACATCCAGGTCTCAGCGCTATTGAAGCCCTGATCCCTGCATTAGACTTCTCCTGCATTGTGTATGCATGCCCTTTGTAATGAGCTGCACAAGGGTCAGCTGCATATAACCCGGTCTTACTTTAACCCTTAAAATACACACCCATATGGAACTCTTACATGTGTTACAAGCGGGCACTCTCATATAAAAGAGGGAATGTTTTAAATTGAAGTACACTACTATTCTTCACCTAAAAAAATCTATCTGGTTACTTATATAATATATGTGTTAAAGACAATGAATATTTCATGAGCTTGTTTAATATTTAGAAGTCCACTGAAGGCTTGAGATAGACTCTGGACTATAATCTGCTCTATGTATTTATATACATATGACTTATACAAAGTATTATACTTGCAAACATGCTATTGAATTTCCTATGACCCCATACACAAAGAAAGTCATTAATTTTTATTAGCATATGGCACTTGTCAAGGCTGACCACTGTTGCCAGAGACCATGAGTCTATCCTCAATTCGGGGAGCGCTGGGCTGAATTACTCAGGATTGGGCTACGATGCCTTGCTAGCAGAAGACCATTCTTGACCAAATCCACACAGATGGGGTATGTTTCTTTCCACTCTCGTGGTATTTTCCAGTTTTAAATATAACCTTATCTCTTAGCCCCTCAGACTTTTTTTTTTTTTTTTTTTTTTTGTGCTGAATCTATGGTTCGGTCTGTAAAACAGCCCACAGCTACATTCTGGGCTACAGTCTTAGGCATTCATCTGAAACCAAGCAACTTCTCAGCTACAGGCAGAATGCGAGTTATTCTGGGCTACATTTACAGTTAAAAACAAGGTTAAGTGTTACATTTTATATGACATTTGTCGCGATGTCTTTCATGTTGCAGAATTTACCTTTTAAATGTGGGGCACTGTAGTGGCTGACATGCCAACAGTCCAGTTACAGTTTCTAGAAGCCTTTGATGCTCTTTTCTAAGTAGAAATGTAGATGGGTGTGGAGAGTAAAATACAGTTGGGCCAAAGACAACTGATTAAGGCAAGTGGCTGTTTCTGTCCACCACGTCTCTGTTTCTAACAGTCACCTGGGGAACTCTCAGCTTTCTCTAACTTTGTCATGCTGGTTGTGCAAATTCTTTCCCAATTGAAATCAATTAAGGGATTCAAATGCAAAGTAGAATTCTATTTCAACTCACCCCTAGCCTTGAAGGAGTACCCAGTGTCAGCCTCTACTAGTTACAACTCTGTGGATAACAGGGAAGGTATGGACTACGTGTTTCTCAACAGCCTTATGTACACAGGAAGTCCAAATGCACCTGAAGGTGCTCGGTACAATACCCAGTTCCATGTGCTTCCTTTACAGGACATGTCCCGACTAACTAGAAAATTTCCGGTCCCACCTTTGTTATTCCAATATTAACTGATTTAGGGATGGCAAAGACTTGTGCTAACAGTAATGAACTCATAAGAAGATGCAAAAGAACAGCAAGGGCAGAGATGGAAAACACCCCCCTTTCAGGACTATGACTTAATTTCAAAGATGGTGTCTCTTGTTTTAGATACTGAAACAATTCAGCCATGTGTGATGGCATTAGTGCATCGTTCTACATTTGGAAAAGTAGTTCGTGGTGATTTACGTCTTTAGAGGCCACTTCTAAACTACAAAGTCAACAGAACTCAGCAGGCCGGTTCCAGCGCCACACTTGAATGTTCACATTTGCTGTGGGGGTAAGCCTGCACTGCCAGCAGGCCTTCCAGCTTTCCTCTGTACCGAGAAACAGGAGTCGGCCACCCATTAAAGTGGCTATATCTTGTTCTCCAATAAAAGAACCTTCCAGGGTTATTCCATCTGCTAAGGCAACTAGACTTTGATTATGTACCTCAGTAAGAATGCACAAAGTCCGGTCTTTACTAGATTGTGGTAGGCATTAACAAGCGGGTGCAATATCCAAGTATAAGTATACTTGACCTGCCTGACACCAGGAAGTTGACCAAAGGAATATCTCCTAGTTTGTAAACCCCAGAAGTCAGGCTTCCTTACCTGATAAGGGTAGTTATACCAGCAGTGTCTTGTATTCCACAACCAAGGGGTCTGGAAAAAAATAACAAAGAAATAGACTTTACATGCTTTAGAATATTGTTAAGACAACAGGCACCACACTGTACATTCTCTTTGGAACAGAGTTCTCTCTTAAACCTGGATATTTACATATTCTGTTTGTCAGTCAGCTGTATTCCTACAATGTACCAGCTTCAACAGCTATGCCTCCAGAGCCAGATGCAAATCATCCATCTCACTTAGGAAAGACACTGCTAACAACTGGGACTGGTACAACCTACCCTGGAACACCTGGGCCTCAGTATTTACAAAGTCATTTTTCTCATGACTTGACCAGGGCTCAACTGCTTTGCTTTACTTCAGCAGGATGATTCAGAGGAATCCCTGTGGTATACCTTCCATCTTTCAACCTGTGGTCCAAGTTTCGAGGACAAATCTTCTTTATGATGTCAACTATTTGTTTTATAAAAAACATAGTGTTAAAAAAATCTAAGTATTCACACAAATTGCAAACCCCATAATAACCGGAGATTGGTTGATTTGAATTGAGACAGAGAGCTGGACCATCCAATGACATCAGAATCAACATCCTCAAATACATTTCTCATCCATCTTTAGCCACCAACTCAGTACTTACTCAGAATAATACTTATATTGTTCTTATGACTCATCTCCCTGATCATCACTTCTACAATGCAGGGATGAAGATGATGAGTTTCTGTCAGCTAATACCTGTTAGGCCTTTCTATGTCTAACACATTAGAGTGGTACATTAGAGTGGTATATTAACTTAATCAGTACAACAGCTACTGATAGTTGTCTTTTTTTTTTTTTTTTTTTTTTTTTTTTCTCCAGTAAGTAAATGCAGGCCTTGAGTCTGGAAAACCTTGCTAGTCACATAGCTCAGTACTGCCTGAGCCAATAAGGTTTTGCCCTTTACCCTTTTCTCCCTTGCTAAAACCCATTAGGGTTTATTCCTAAAGCTAGCCCCTAAGGTCCCGTCCCTTATTTGGCCACTGACTCATTCCTGAGACAAAACAACAACAACAACGAAAACAAGGTTCAACAATCAAAATTTACTATTTGGCTAATATGTCCAATAAAGATTTACAAACGCACCCTAGCACAGATTCCCCCTTTTTCTCTTAAAAAACCCAGTCCTGGAAGAAAAAACAAAAACAAAAACAAAAACAACCACACTGGCTTGCTTGCTGCTTGCTTAGGTCTGCCTTTACACACACACACACACACACACACACACGCCCCTCCAGGCTTACACATCTTCTTTGCTGAGAGTTTGATGTCTGGGTGTGCCCTGTACAGACTCTGAGGGGCCATCTTCCCTTACATCTGCAAGTCTCAGTGTTTCCTTTCCCTCCACTTCCTTTCTATACAGAGTTGTTCTGTTTCTGATTGATTTTCATTTGCTATTGGCCCAACACTCTCCACGTTGTGTAGTCTTGCTGTCCTTGATTTCCTGGGGTCGGGGGAGGGTCTAAGTTAAGTCTCTTTCCTTCTTTTCTTTCTTCTAGCCCATCGATGTTTACTAGCTGACTAGGGGGTGTGTGGTTAGCACATACATTTGGAATGCGGGGTCCCTAGGTGAAACTGTTTTGGAAAGGATAAGGAGGTAGGTGGGGCTTTGTTGGGGAAGATATGTCACTAGAGATTTGAGGTTTCAAAAGTTCACACTAGGCCCAGTCTCTCAGTACCTCCCTCCCAGACTCTCTGCCTCCAGCTTGTGGACCATGTAGTAAACTCTTAGTTACTGCTCCAGCACCATGGCTGCCTGCCTGTGACTATGCCTCCCTCCATGATTGTCATGGACTCACCCTCCAAAACTGTGAACAAGTCCCCAATTAAATGCTTTCATTTACAAGTGGCCGTGCTATCTCTTTGCAACAATAGAAAATTAACTAAGACAGGGCAGAAATGAAGATCAAATCAGACAGGCTATAAAAAAAAATACTAACTACAGAAGCTTCAAGAGGTTAGCAAGTTACTATATTTTTATACCATACAGACAATACATGTTCATTGAAGAAGATCCAGAAAACACAGAAAAGGGAAATAAAAAAACTTAAATTCTCATCAGCATTACCATTTTTAAGTTATAGCATGTTTTTGTTTTTTCCTATGTGATATAGATATAAAAATAGATTTATTTTAAAATATACATACATAAGCATGTTTTAAAAATGTGGGCATAACATAGACTCTGTTTTAAAGTCCAGTACAATGTTATTTACTGCTTTTATCTCTGATAAAGTTATTTATACAATCAGCTGAAAATCCCCGGGAGGACATGATGTCATGTGCACGTTTCCCTCAGCCTCAGCACCTCTGCTCAAGTAGACAGGTCAGCAGGTCCTGAATGCGAATGACAGGAGGATGTGCGGCCTCTAGCAGGTCTGGAAGAGCTTTCTGGAAATATCAATTTCAAGCCCCCAGGGCACCGTGTATCTTATCTACCCCTCAAGACACATTACAGGTCTCGTCAACGTGGTCATCCTTTCCTATTGCAGGCAGGACAACAGACATAGGAAAATCCAGCACCCGGGGCTTCTCTTCTCTCAGCTTCTCTTCCTCTCTCAGCTTCTCAGCATACGTATTATACATATTATTCTATAACTGAAGCTTCTCCCTGTGTGGACATTTAGTACCTAGACCCATGGTTTCAGTGGTCCTGCCATCTGACTGGCCTATGCAGAAAACATGGGCCTATCTCACACTGCTCTCCTGACATTAATGGTTGTCGAGGGAAGGAGAATCAGTCTTCTCCAGGGACGAGTGCTGCTCCTAAGGGATCATCTCTAAACACATACAGATAGGAATTACTTAAGAGGCCTCATCAGATTGTCTTCATAAACAAACAAACAAGCGTATGTATGTCTGTAACAGTAATAATTAAGGAATGAGGATGATGGAGGCCATGGGAGGAGTTAGAGGAAGGAAATGGAGAGAAAATGAATGAAATACAGTATTCCTATAAGAAATTATTAATAAATAAATTTTTAAAAAGACATGAAGTAAGGAATAAGACTGGGTGGGAGACAAGTAGGGGGCTTGTGGGGGAGGTATTGACTGTTAGCATTTTGTCTAGGCTTTGTCCCACAGTTACCTGGCAACAGCCAGGTATGTCTGACTCACTATAAAAGGGGCTGCTTGCCCCCTTCTCTCTCTCTTACCTTCTTGCTCTTCCTCTGTCCTCTCATGCCTTGAATAAACTCTATTCTATGCTATACTCTCCTGTTGCTCATCCCTCAGAGGAAAGGGATGCACCAGCTTGGGCCTGCAGAGGCCCCGCCTTCCCCCACTCCTAACTACACATCCACAAAACACATTCCTTCTCCGTATATCTTTTTATAAAACACAATATTCCCTCACACCTAACTATATATCCACCAAACATATTCCTTCTCTCCTTATCTTTTTATCAAACAGAACAGTGACAGACAAGTATGATCAAAATATACTATATTAATATATGACGTTTTCAAAGAATAGATAAAAATATTACTTATAGTAGGTCAAAAAATCCGAGAAGTTCAGTAAAGTCTCATTTTTTACTGTTTTGGAAAGTCAGGAGCGGCTTCCTCCTGCTTCACACCTGAACATGTAAATAATGTTACGAAGCTCGGTACAGACTTAAGGTAACTTGAACACATTATCTCATTTAATCCACATACAACTTGTCAGTAATCAAAGTAATACAGCTAGCAGGTGTCTGCCTTAAAAGATTTGCAAAGGACACAGCAAGCTCATCAAATTGCTAAAACACAGATTGTGAATCAGGACATCTGACTGCGGGTGGGAGAATTCTGCATTTCTGAGGCTCCCAAGTGAAACTGTCACCATTAGACCATGTCCCATACTTAGCAGTAAGGTAGTACAGGCTGTAAAAATGGCTGATTCTAAACAACTCATTGTTACTTTACAGTTCAGCACAGATGAGTTGAAGTGGTTCTAACAGCCATCTGCAGCAGGAAATCTTTGCTGGAGCCAGTGGCTCTCACCCAAACTCTCTTAAAATAGCCCCTGTATAGCTAGCCTCCAGCAGAAGGGCTGTGAGCAGAGCTTCTGTGAGTCACTTTGGGATGCTTCTTCTTACAGTGACTGGGCAGTAAGTTTGTCACACTCCTTCATGGCCACTGGAGGGAGACAATGAGCAGCAACTTTGGCTTTGAGATGGGTGTCCTGTTGAGACTGATGTGGGTGCTCCCTGCCAGTCCTTGTCTGCTTACCTTTAGACTGTTTATGTAAGACAATTCCTATCATGTCCCCCATATCCGACCTACTGTGATACATAGACACACACCAAACACACACACTGGCACAGCCTACATTTTAGTATACGCACCAAAGTGTCATTCCAGAGCCCACTTTGGCGGGGTACAGTAATAAAAGGGGAGGTAGCTAGCTGGTCAGTACAGAAGAGTGAGCTGCAAACTCGAGCTAACCAGGATCTTGCACTGTCCTCCCCCATGTCCTCCCCCACACCCCACACTTTATACATAAATGTATAAAGAATTTATAGCAGTGAGCAGATATTCAGAATGTATTCCATGTTTTTGTGTATATACTTATTACCTAATAACACTGAGTGCTGCTACACTGAAAAGACCTGTTAAATCCCGTTTAATCTAAAGAAACTCCCCAGGCCTTTTACACTGAGGGCTCCATGTTATCATGGAGATACTTGGTCTTACTGTCTTCCTACTTGTATTGGTCAACAGCTAGTGAATTAACACTATTCTTTTTAAGTTTTTAGAAGTTTGCCACGAAGTGATTTGTGTCTTCATCCTGAACTAATATGCTGATATTTTAAGACCCACCATCACTGTAGTTGAGACAGATCCTTTATATGTCTCCCTTCCTCTCCACGCACATGCTCAGAACAGAGAGACATGTGGAAAATTCAGTAAAAGGTGGCCATCTGCATACTGTCTGGTGAGGGAAGTGGACCCTCAATCAGACAGTACTGCCTGCCTGACATTCATTAGGGGTTTGCTGCCTCTAGGGCACTAAGGAATACATTTCAGCCAGCCAGTGTATTCTGTTACAGCAGTCTAAGCTAACACAGCACTATAAGACCACACTTCCCAAATGATGTTTACCAGCTATTTAATTACAAATCAACGGATTTCATTCTAAGCTGATGTTCAAAGTATCTTATTAAGACTAAAGCCGCATCATAGTAGATGAAAAACTACCTTTAACACCTTCAATCTAAACCACAAAGTACAATGGGATTCTTCATTACATTATGCACATCTGCTCGCAGATACCAACCAAACAGCAAGCCCATCCATCAACAATACAGAGACCCAGAGGAGGCATCTGTGGCTCTGTTCACCTCCAGAAAACTCAATCCCAGCAGCAGGATGGAGACTTGGGCACTGCTGGGGCTTACTCTGAGACCTTTATTTGCATAGAGACCATATATAAAGACATGAGTGATAATTGTTCTTTTAATTTTTATGTAGAGTATTATCATGTTTCTTCATATCATCTGTCATACAGAGACACTATCGTGAATCTAACATAAAAATAGATAAGGTCTGATCACTTTACCACCTGAAAAAATTATGTCGGTTTAGATAGGCTAAAGAAAGAAGAGGTGTTAAACAATCAGAGAAAATACTATACAGTTTACCAGGCAAGGGCTTACTGATTAAATAAAGATATAATTATACATATACATGCATATATATATATATATATATATACACACACACACATTCATACATACACATACATACATACACACATACATACCTATGCATGCACAATACATACATACATACATACATACATACATACATACATACATTTAAAAGAAGTAGTGGTTACTAAAGCTCATGGAATAGTAGTTTCTTTCAAAATTAAAAAGAGAACACAAATTTTTGTGTTGTTTTATTAAAGACATGAAAGGTAAGTGGTCTATACTTAGAGACAAAATTTCAGTTTCCTATCTCTATCAAAACTCTCTTCTGTCCAGGCATATAGTGGTGCACACTTTTGATCTCAGAACTTCAGAGGCAGAGGCAAGGGGACCCGAGTCCTTGGCTAGCCTGATCCATATAGTGAATTTCAAGACTCTCAGAGCTCCATAGTGAGACCCTGTCTCAAAAACCAAACAAAAACCAACAAAATTCCCTTCTGGCTTTCACACGACAAAAGAAAGACAGCCTAAATACACTGATGTTTGTACAGCTTAAATAATAAATGTATGTCTCTTTGGATCATGTATGGGAATGCTAAAATAGTACTTACTCCCTGAATTAAGTTAATACGTATTACTAATGTTATGCATGTGTACACACACACACACACACACACACACACACACAGAGACTTCTTTTACAAAACTGCTTTTGCTGAAACTACCCTGAAAAAACTCCTACCAAGCAATGTTTCAACCTTCTACCTTTTGGTTGTATCCAGGACTTACTGTAAAAAAAACAGGCATAAGAAATATGCTTCCACACTGGCAGTGAACTTATACTAGAAAAATCACTCTTTGTTCACGCTGAATTCAATCAGTCCTACAATACTGTGTTTTTCTTTCTGTGAAAGCTTAGCATGTTTCCTCGACACACGAGAATGGGGTCACCCCTGTGACATCTCACCTTAGTGTTGGGAAGTTGACATTTAACCCCGACACTCAGCCACACCCATTCCGCTTACCTTTTAGCATTACCTTTCACATGTATGTATGTACATATGTATGTGTGTGTATGATGTTTAACATCTACATTACATAAACACTGAAAATCTTCCTACACACTCAGTTCTATATTTTAAGTCATATCAATCCAGGATAACAATCTAGAGCTTATTATAATTTAAAACAGATTAAAGTTATGTTTCATGTTTCAAAAAAGATGCAAATAAACTGTATTTAATTGTCTTTCATCCTAAAGATTATGCTTGTCAGTAGTGAGTAGCCTGGAACACTCAGCAGAATATAACAAGTGTCCTCTTCCTCTTTCCCAGGCCTGGAGATGCACAATTATCAATCTACAAAGCAATGTGGTAGCTCTCCCTGGAGGCTCATGGCATCTGTATTAGCTTTGAAAGTTCTTATGATGTGAAGATACAATTTGGACTTGATCCTGTGACAGCATATGCCTTTCATATTGATCAGACTTTAAAAGGAATCCCGTTCTTCTAGATTGGGTCTTGCATGTGCCTTCAGCACATTTTCCAATCAATTTTGAAAGTAATCTGAAGATTTGCCAAGCACACAAAAGTAGAAGATTCCCTACACTGACCCTGGCCCTGAGGCCGCAGGGTCTCTATGAAGATTTTATCAGAGAAACAAAGATGAGGGAATGTGAGTGGCATTCCTTTCTGTCAGTAGACCTCAGGTTCAGCTTCAGTTGAACTGAAGGTCTCTAACACACCTGAAAGTCACAGGACATGCCGGCTGTGCTTCTCAAGAATCAGCACATCAGGTCACCTCCATCAGTGCTGACGGACACTTCTCTACATAACAACCAGCAAAATTCCAGATGCACTATCCAGTTCCATGTTTAGAAGAAGAAGCAGGGATAAAGAGACCAGATAAAGAAGAAGGAATATGAATGATCTAGAACATCAATCTCAACCTTCCTAATGCTGCGACCCTTTAATACAGCTCCTCATGTGTATGACCCCAACCATAAAATTATTTTCATTGCTATTTCATAACTTTAATTTTGCTACTGTTATGAATTGTAATGTAAATATCTAATACAGTCTTAGGCAACCCCTGTGAAAGGATCATTTGGTCCCCAAAGGTGTTGAAACCCACCGGTTGAGAATTGCTGATCTAGAGAGAGAAGACGGTGAGGATGTCAACAGAAGGGATGGCAGCCGTGCAGCGTAGTAAAGAATTTGAGAACGAAGCCAAAAAGAATGGCAATTATGAAGAAGCATAAATTAGTCAAAATACAATTTTAGAACAACTTGTAACATGCAGCAAAGGATCAATGGCTCTAATATGCAAAGGGCTCCTACACTCAGATACTTAAACATACAATGAAAACATGGAGCAAAGACACAGATATGCAACATTTAAATAAAATATGTTTATGGTTTAATATAAAAATTATAGGACAAAACTGGACAGAATTATTATTTAATTGCAGTGCCTGGAACATATTTAACAAGGTTAATACCAGGGATCATCAGTGCCAAGAGAAACGAGTATTCTGCAAACATATATCAAGAGCCTTTAAAATGTGCATGTCTTTGACTCAGTACTTATTATATATTAAAAATACAAACCATCAGACCTCTTTGTAAAGGTCTTTGGTACATAAATATTTATTACAGTTCTTTTTCTAACAACAAAATATTGGGATAAATACAATTATCAGCAATATGAGGTTGAGAGTCTCTGAGTTTGGCCTCTTTGAAAAGCAGATGATGGGATGAAGAATTGAATTCAGAGTGTTGAGGAGAAAGAAAAATAGATGAGGGAGGACATGTGACATGGTTTGCAGAAGTGAGCTGATTACTGCTGCAGGTGGCAGCATCTGGATCTACTAGAAAGTTCCTGAAGTTCTTCTTCACCAGCATCTACAACAGTTCCAATGCAGCACTTGTGATGTGCATATCCTTTCCATCCTAAACTGGCTGATAGCTGCCGTGTTAATTTCCCCAGTTTTCTAGCTTGTACTTTCCTGAGCCTATCTGATCTGCACAGCTCTGAAGAAAGTAGAGGAGTGGAGGCGGTGCAGCTGGAATATCATGTGGGATACCATCAAAGATGCATGAACCTGTTTATCCCAGCTGTGCTAGCATCATGTGGGCCAAGGAGGACTAATATAACAGGTATATTTTACGTGAAAATCAGATCACAAGGAGAATATACAACACATTTAAGATGTAGAGCATACGCTCTATTTGCTTGATATCCACAAAGAGTTGATTCCATGACCCCTTGAGGATACTGACATCTGTAGATGCTCAGACCTTTATATAAATTGAAGTAGCATTTGCTTCCTCATAACATACTATTATGTATATTCCCACATAGTTTAAAGTCTCTTAAGACTAAACATAATGTCTAATTCCATGAAAATGCTCAGTGAAAAAGTGTTACAGTCTAGTGTTCTGAAGACTGTAGATGTTCAATACATGTGCAATTATTCTGCATTATTTTTATTAATAGCTGATTGAACCTTTGACTATAGTAACCGTGGAGATGGAAAGAGAACTACATTCTACACACACACACACACACACACACACACACACACACAGAAAGAGAGAGAGAGAGAGAGCGAGAGAGAGAGAGAGAGAGCCTAAAAACTAGCTGCTTACTAGTTATCTCTGAGCACTGATTTTCTCAGGTGATTTTGTTCGTATATCAATATTAAATTATACAGGTTATCATACCTAGCCATTTTATGAAGTGAACAAGTTTTGTTCGAATAGAGTAAGTCCTGCCTATGAAGTGTCAAACGGTGCTATAAAAGACATCTGCTCTATATTTATGAGAAGCATTAATAGATTAATAATATACTGCCACTCTCAAATTATCCAATAGTCATAATTAGCTTTAAATTTAAAGTTAGCATAGGAAGTAGTGGCCTTTGGAGCTCTTCCATGTTTATAGGGTTATTTCAAGTATAAGCACATTATTAATAATTTAATACTGAATTTGCAGAATGGGAGTTTAGTAGAATGGGGGATTAATATGAGCAAATAATATAACATAAAGCCTTATATTCATTTTGCGTCCAGAGATTCCTCACCAGTCTCTTCCTTACTCTTAAACCATCAACTAGGCCTGGGTATCTCTGTGCTACCATAGAACTCTCTGTATTCATGCAGTCCTTCATGTGTTTGTTGAATTTCTAACATGAATTAGTCACCTTGGCAGGCAGCAAGACACCATAAACAAGTTCTCTAACTTGGGGAATCTTGTCATCTCCCAGGCAAGCAAAACAAGTACATTATAGACTACAGCAGCTATAAATACAAGATGCAAGAAAGTGGTACACACTAAACCCAGCCTTAGAGGCTGCAGTGGGAGGGAAAGCTCTACTGGCAAGTGCGGTATGGAGGGAAGCAGTATACATGTGAAAGATAGTCACTAGACAGGGGAGAGGGATTTCCAGAGAAAATGAAAACATTTCCTTGTCTTATGAAGATGGATCACAGCTCCAACATTTATGCTGTCCACCCATCTCCATGCTTTACTTCCCAGAGAGGACAAACGTTAGCACTCTGTCCTCATTTCTGATTGAGCAGTAGAGTATGCCTCTTGCCACTGTAGGCTGTTGCTGGCTTAGTGGTCCACTGTGATCGCACAAGAAAGTCTATTCTTCATTTGTCTACTGACTGCTCCAGGCCATGTTCTTTGCTATCAACAGCCTAGCCACTATGTCTACTTCTTTGTCTTAACCACAGGGTCCCATTGTCTGGTTCCCCATAGTTTGACAGTCTTCTAAGCTCTAGTGTCTTGGCTTTCTGCCTCCAGAAACTGTTTCCTGTGGCCCTTGGGAGGTCTTCCCCTCTACTAAGCTCAACCTCTTTGAAAAGTTTAACACCCATGTTACTTTTCAGTTCCAAAAACTGTCTCTAGTACATGTTTTGCTTGTCAGGTTCTCTGGTATTGGTTGCCTCACTGTCAGCTATTCAGGGAGCTGCTGAGCATACAGCAGCAGCAGGCTATGAGCCATTGCTCCTCAGTGACAGCCATGTGAGTCAGCAGGAAGAGGCAGGTGAAAAATAAATTGATATTAAGAGACCCCTTCTTGCTGCCAGGCACAACTGTGATAAAAGCGGTGCTATGTGAGATGCCATGGGAGACCTCACAAAAGCTATAAAGAAACAGACCCAAGCGACAGGACCCCAATTCAAGCCTCCCTCAACCGTGTCCTAATTGTGTGAGTATGGCTCCTTGCACAATACTTTCAAATCAAATAAATACTTCACAGGAAGAGGGGAAATTCTATTTTGGATCCCCTGATAGGCACATCAACATTTTTCTACTTTACTAAATTACACATCTTGGGAGTCTAGATTTCTTCATTCAAATTTCTTCAGCTAAGACAACATATCACAACTGACTGCAGGAGCAGCAATAACAATCTAGTTGATCTGTACTAAAGAAGAACACCACAGAACCATCCATTTTTTTTTTTTAATTTTAGAAAAGTTTTCTTAATGTCCTTTCTGTTAAATGTTAAACTTTTGTTAATTTTAAAGATTTCTTTTAAAGAAGTTTTCAAAAAAATTAAAGTCCTTCAGTTTTAATTTCTAATAAGCAAATGTTAATAGATACTACAGTGTCTAGTGTCAATAAAGAAGGATCTTTAAGATTCTATATAACTGTTGGATGTTGTTAAATATAAGGGTTTCAAACCTGGAACTTTGCCAATTACTGCTTTGAGGCTGGCAAACCAACAAACAGAGAAGGACTTAAGCCTCTGACAACCACGGGGGACAGAGATGTCCCAGGCTACTCCTACCAGGGCTTGTAAACGTGGCATAAATGCATATTTTTGTCTTTCAAGCCACTGTGCTGGTGGATTTCCTGGCTACTCTTATCCAACCATGTAAGGCACACCTGGTGAAAGATGTATTTTATCTGTAAGAGCCCTTGCTCGCAACAAAAGAGAACCCTGAACTATTCAAATAAATATCACTCTCCATATGTATGGTCCCATTAATAGTATTGGGCACTCAGCTTGATGTACGCCTCCCCCAACCTTCTCAAACAAAAGCCAGACTCAAACCAATCAGGTTAAGTGGAGGAAGGCTCTTTTTGTTGAAGTCATAATCCAAAATACAATTAGATGATCTTTAGCTGTAGGAGAAAACAAGAAGGGGCCTTTGTGGCTGTTTCGCCTAAATGACCATCAGGATTTTTAAGTTATTGTTGTTTTCCTTTATATAATTTTACCTTGAGCTAAATTCTACATAAGGAAAAACCACCTTCTTTTGTGTGTGTGTCTTCTTTTTACTTTTACTATTTATTAATCCTTTGTGAGTTTCATATCATGCACCTCAGTCTCATTCATCTGTCAGTCCTCTTGTATCTCCCCTCTGCCCTGGCAATGTCCCCCCCCCCCCCCCAAGAAAATAAAAAAACCACACAAACAAAAAACAAATAAAACAAAGCATAGAAAATAGCTTATCCTGGGAGCTGGAAGCTGTAGCAAGTCACAGTGTGAGCTACATTATACCCCTCTACCCCCATCATTACTTGCAAATGATCACTGCAATAAGTCTGGCTCAAGGTCTCTGACTTCTGTGACACCATCAATATTGGAAAAATCAACCTCTTAAGAACACTTTAAATAGACTGAATTAAGAGGGAGCAGAAATAGGTTTCTTCCATTTTCTTCAAAATATAAAGCACTCTAAGCTTGATTTCATGCACATGAAATTTCACTTGCTTTTAAAAACACTAGTTTGTTACCATGCCTGGGTGCCTACAAGTAATATGTCAAATCAGATGAGTCATGGATTTAAACCTGTTAAGAATAAAGTTCTATATTCCCTAAATTCATATCCTAGAAGAAACTATAAACAAGTCTATGCCTAGAAATGGCCATAATGGCCATGAAAGGAGTGTATTTTAAGAGTGGACATTAAGAGACAGATATATCATGATGTCATTATTTGAGAATGCTATAAGGAATTATAAAGGCCAAACAAGAGGCATGTACAGTGTTAATTTATATGAATAGAGAATATGATGAAGGCAAAGAAATGTGAAAGTTGATGGGTAGATGGCTGCTCCTTACGTTCCCATCTCTGTGTGGTTTTCCAGCTCCCAGGACAAGCTGTTTTCTACGCTCTGTTTTGTTTTGAATTTTGCCACACGTGTCAAATAAGAGGGGCAAAAAGATACTGAAGCCCTACTCTTGGGGTTTGGCCTGGCCTTAGGCAGCTGATGACACTGTCAGTCAATTCACCCATCAGGCTACTCATGTGTGAAGCAAGTAGTTGACTTCAGACATTTCTGATTTTTATCTGACCCTATTATTTCAATGGTCCCTTTCCACCTCTGTTTATTGCTCTAGTTGGCAGCATGAACCTGGGAGAGTGGGGCCTAAACATGAAACAGACTAATGTCTCATGCAATAACTAACTTTATTCAGAGCATCTGACAATTTATACTTCGAGAGTAAAGAAGAATCACCTGAGTGAAGTATACAATTATAAAGACAAGCCATACATAGCCATACCATGTTTTTCCACAGAGGCACATGAATAATAAAAGTTGAAGTAAACTCACTCCTATCTGCTACACCCGGAGGAGCACAAAAACACATTCCAAGAACAATTCTGTGTTTTAAAGAAATTACAATCACAAGACTCTTGTCTTAATTTCTTGTTTTTTTCTCACAAGCACTCAGAACTCTCACAAGACTCCATTCTTGTTCTATGTCTTGACACATCTCCTTTTTTCTTCCAAAAAGACAATTCTGTTTTGCTTTACTTTGGTCACATTGCCAAATCTGTCCGCACGAAAGGAAACCTCTTATCTAGGAAGATCTGTGTTCTTTTTGTAGGGACCTGTTTATACACAAGAATCAAGAGGTCCTGAAGTACAAAACTGTCACCTTTATTGAATACAACAGAGAATTCTTAGTAATCAAGACAATAAAAAGCTCATTTGGTCTAATTTTGTCATATTTGAGAAAAAAAATCATAAAGGCACAGTAACTAATTCTCAATGTGTCTTCTATCCGTGAGGCTCTTATCCCATAATATTATTCTTATTATTAAAGATTTAAAAATTTTAAATTAAATTGTAATGAAAATTTGCCATTTTAATTTAGGAAAATAATTACCTCCCTTTCCTTATAGGCACTTCCATATATTAAAATTAATCAAAGGACTGCAAATTATTTTTATCATTATTCAGTACTAAAAGGACAACTGGTCAACCTCTGCCCATTAAATGAGTGGTAAGTCCTCATATTCTACTTATACTAGTATAGAGAAATAATCTTATGAGTTGCCAATTTAATTACAAAGAATTGATAACCAAAAAGTTAAGTTTTGATCATCATTTCTGGATTTTAATCATGCATGTCTCCCTCCTTTCATAGCATCTGATCTCCCCAAAATGTGTAATGAGTTTTTAAAGGGAGGGGTTCAAGGTACAAGTAGGACAGACTGATGTGGCTGAGTGATGTCAAGGGGCCTGGACTGAGAATTCAGTTGAGTGTTTCTGAATGTGTGATAAAGCATCAATGAATAGAGAGAGCTATTAAAACTAATGAGACAGAATGGATGGGTGATTAATGAAACCGGCATGATATTAAAATGGGTTATCTCAAATTATCATTCTATTTACTGGGAAATCAACAAAAAGAGTGGCAACTACTCACACTATCTCACTGAGCAGACCATATCCATGCAGGTGGAATATTCCCTCTGAGTTTTAAATGCTTCTTTGTTTTGTCTTTGCCTAGTGTACTTCTGAGTTTGCGCTCCATAATATGAACCTATTGATATTTGCTTTCTTGTCATTTGGCTTGTACTCTCCCCCAGGGCTGCACTTACTGCTATGTCAGATGCCTGGTTTCTAGGCACACACACTATCAATTACAGAACTTCCTTGTACAAACAAGTGAGAAACAGGGCTATTATTGTAGCAAAAATTGGCAATGCTTGGAGAGTCCATGAAATTGAACCAGGCTGGAGCTATCAGGCACCAGGCTAAAGTATACAAATGGCTCCATGGCTTCATTCTACACTCAAAGCACCATGCATGGCTCATTACATACATGAAGTAACCTTTAAAAGGGAAATGACATTTTACAGGCTCCAATGTAAATAGCTTTAGCAAATGACCTGAGACGACACATTATTCTGTCATCATCAGGAAGCATTATCTAGAAAACTCGTTTCGGGCTAACATGCAATTTCTGCTTTAGAAATGCAATGCAGAGTCAAATGACAATGTTATCCTGGATTTTTAATTAGTGTCTAAAATTTCATAGAGGTGTTTTTATGCCATGTCAATATTTTTAACTCTATGGGGATAATCAATCTGTAGTGTTTATTTTTATATTTCTTTTATTGAAAATAGATTTTTCATATAATATATATTTTGATTATGTTTTCCCTTCCCTCTATTCCTCCCAATACCTCCTTGCTTCCCCCCCTCCATCCACCTGATTCTCTCATCTCTCATTAGAAAACAAACAGGCTTCTAAGGGATAATAATATAATATATAATACAATATAATATGATATGATAAAACACACACACACACACAAATGACAAAACAAACAAGCAGAAGCAAAGAGCTCAAAAAAGGCACAAGACAAACCCACTCATTCATACAATCAGACATCCCATAAAAACACAAAACTGGAAGCAAAGAACGTGTAGGTTTAAGAGGGGGGCAGGGTAAGGGTAGGGAGGGGAAGTGGGGAGGAGAGGGAGGGAAGGAGGGAGGGATATATATATATATATATATATATATATATATATATATATATATCATCTCACAAATGTAGGATCCAGGGGGTCAAGGGCACCAGGAGAATACAACCCACAGAATCAAATAAGCAGGGCTAACAGGGACTTACAGAGACAAAAGAGTCAGTCAAGGAGCCTGCATGGGTTTGCACTAGGTCCTCTGCATATATGATATGGTTGGTAGCTTGGTGTTTTTGTGGAACCCCCTAACAGTGGGGGTGGGGTATCTTTGAGTCTTTCCTCTTGAGTCCCTTTTTCTTACTGGGTTGTCTCACCCAGACCTGATATGAGGGTTTATGCCTAGTCTTATTGTATCTTGTTACGCCATGTTTCGCAGATATTCCTGGGAAGTCTGCTCTTTTCTGAAGGGAACAGAGGAGCATGGATCTAGGAGAGAGGGGAGGAAGGGCAAACTGCAGTCAGGATGTACTAAAAACAACAACATCATCAACAACAAAACAAAGAGAGATAAAAGTTAAAGAAAGAAAGAAAGAAAGAAAGAAAGAAAGAAAGAAAGAAAGAAAGAAAGAGGGAGGGAGGGAGGGAGGGAGGGAGGGAGGGAGGGAGGGAGGGAGGAAGGAAGGAAGGAAGGAAGGAAGGAAGGAAGGAAGGAAGGAAGGAAGGAAGGAAGGAAGAAGGAAAGAGTGAGCTCTGGCATAAACTTATAAGAAAAGGAGCCCCCAAAGGTACCACTGAGTTAATTTTCTGTTGGCCACTGATGGTAGGGCAGGCCGCACACCCTTCAGAGTAGTTTGTTTTACCATTGAGAGACTCTTGGAGAAAAGTAAATCTTTATTTGCCAGTTGTTGTCATTTGGAGGTAACATCTGGGTTAGGGATGCAGCATACATCCATGTCTCCTTTCAGCTCTAGGACCCCATCTGCAAGCAGCCCCGTGCAGGCCCCATGCATGCTGCCCTAGTCTCTGTGAGTCCTCTTGTGTGCGAGCACCTTGTCTCTTTGGTGTCCCCCATTCTCTCTGGCTCTGCCTCCTCTTCTGCAGAGCTCCCTAAGCCCTGAGGGGGATCTGATGGGGACATCCCTTTTAGGGCTGAATGTTCTGAAGTGTCTCTCATTCTGTGTATACTGTCTGGCTGTGGGCCTCTGTATTTGTTCCCATCTGCTACAGGAGGAAGCTTCTCTGATGATGGCTGAGCAAGGCCCTGATCTATGAGTATAGCAGAGTGTCATTAGGAGTCATTTTGTTGCTATGTTCCTTTAGTAGAACAGTGACAGTTGATTTTAACCTAGGTTCTTGGACTATCTAGTCTCAGGTTCTTAGTCAACCTAGCATCATCAGGTATGGATTCCATCTTATGGAGTGGGCCATAAGTCAAACCAGGTATTGGCTCATTATTCTCACAGGTTTTGTGTTACCGATGTACTAGCATAGCTTGGGGGTAGGCCATCACTATAGACTGAAAGATTTGTAGCTGGGTTGGTGTTTCTATTTTTCCTTTGGGAATGTCCAGAGTTCCTTCTGGTACCAAAAAAACCTGATAAGACCTTAGCAGTAAGGTCTTACCATCTTACCACAGGTCTGTAAAGATAAACATTTGGTTTTGGCAACAGTTTTGGTTGTCTGGGTGTTTCCATGGAACCCTTTTGGCCAACAGCTATATGTAACCCATTCCTGCTACTGGAAGCTTAATTTAGTGACAAAAGTTGCTCAGTTGGGGTGCTGTCTTTCCTGTTATTTGGAGATTTCATTTAGATTACTTTCATATATGTATATATATTAGGAAACGTCTACTATATTAGATTTCCATACTACCTCTCAAAATGTCCTTAATTTTAGCGATTTCTCCTGATATTCCTAACTTCATCTTTCTGTTTCAGTTCTTTACCCCCATCTATCTATACCAATGTATTTTATTTCCCTTTCTGAGAAGATCTATCTATCTCTCACCTAGTCCCTTACTCTATACCCAAGTACTGTGGTTCTATGGATTGCAGTCTGCTTATCATTGACTCAGTGTTAGTAGTTAGGGTTGTGGTAAAATTCACATTTTCTGATATAAATTGAGTGAGAAGTTACCCAGGTTAGCTTACAATTCTAGAACATGTCTTGGAACAATGACCGCCAGTTTTCAAATACTATTGGCTACAAACACTAATAACACTCAGCTTTTAACTAACAGCACAGCAACAATAACAAAATTTGCATATTTAGGTATTGCTCCTATGAACAAAACTTAAGCTAGGATGGAAGTAAATTTAATCATTGTAACATCAATTGGTTTTATAGTGGGGTTCATTATAATTTCATCCTTGGAAAAACAAAGAGGATGCCCAAGAAGAGGATTACAGTTAGTCTAAACAGGAAGAAATAAAACAACTATCTAAATATAGGAAAATTTGGCAGCTGTGACAAGCGCCAAAACTAACAAGATGGAGCTAGCAGGCCAGCTGTACCATGTGTTTTTTTTTTTTTTTCCCCTTTTCAGTTTGATTATATCTGTTTAAATGGCAGTACTTTAATAAATAACACAAGAAACAATCAAACTCAATCCTGGAATGATTACATTTCTGAAGTGTTCCCACATATTCACCGACTAAAATTCCCTCTTCCAGCACCTCCTCTGTGCTGTGCAGGTTCCAGGTGCTGAGATACAGAGATAAATACAACAGAAATATGATGTTCCAGTGAGGGAAGACTCAGCAGGCACAAAATAAGCAAAATTTCACAGAGGTTATCACAATGGTATGTGAAGACAGCAAACAGGGGAAGCAATGCATGGGAAGGGTTGTCACTGGAGTAGCCAGGAATACTTCGTGAATGACAGCTTTGGAGTCATGGAGGGACTCACTACTACTTTCAATTTTATGTATCTACTGCATTTTTTTCTTTTTAAGTTTCTACCTTTATTTGTGTGATGGTTAATACTGACAGGCTCTAGAACCACCTAGGAAATAACACCTTGGGCACACCTCTGAAGGATTAGTGTAGCCAGACTTTTGCTACTTTGTGGGTCCTTTTTTTCTTTCATCCTTCTCTACCCCTTTCCCACCCTTTGAACCCTCTAACACTAGATAGGAGAAAAAAATAGATAGAGGGGGAAGAAGGAGATGTTCTCATTATACTTCCTGTTGATTAGGATCACTGAATTCCTCAGGGCAAGTTTCATCTTCGACATCAGGATATCTAATTTCTTCTCGTTGTACATGACTACATAACAAACTATAACGAACAACAACCAACCACCAACCACCAATCCACCAACAGCATTTATATACCTCAGGGCCATAGCATTTATATAACCTGGGAAAAGTGCCCAGAAGTCCAAACATCACACAATCACAGAAACTATCTGCCACTGGCAAAATCATGCCCCTCCCAGAGCACTAGCCAAATCATAGTCAGCTGCCATGGACAAACTGAAGCAGTCCAGATCCCACACCTGGGATGAAAACAAAAACCCATTCTTATAATCTGTGTTTTTAAAGAAACCAAAATTCTTACTACACATAAGTCTGGTTGGCTTAGGTGGGAAGATTCACCTCGTTGCAGGCAACATCATTCCATGAGCTGAGTACTGGACAGAACACAAAGGAGCAAGCTAGCTGAAGCTAGAAGTCCCCTCCCACCGCCTCCTGATGGTGAATATAATGTGAATACATCGTGACCAACCACCTCCAGTTTCTAATGCCAGGCTTCCTTTGCCAGGACTGTCTAGACTGTGAAACTGTGAGACAAAATAGATCCTTTCTCCTGCTTTTGTCAAGGTAGTCTGTCATAGCAACTAGACAAGTACAATATGGAAATACAGAACATAATCCAGGTAGTGAAGGCAGAGGCAGAATAAAGGTTGATAAAATGAAACTTTTTGCTTTATTTATTTATTTATTTATTTATTTATTTATTTATTGTGTGTGTGCATGTGTGCACATGCATGCATGTATGTGCTCACATGTGTGTATACATGTAGTAGTCACAGGTTAACATTCTTGCCTTCCTCTGTTGGTCTTCATCTTAGCGTTTGGAGACAGAATTCTGTGACCTTGGAACACACCAATCTGGATAGGTTAGCTGGCCAGTGAGCCCCAGGAGTCTTCCTTTCTCTGTCTCCTTATGGTTAGCATCACAGGCATGAGCCACCATGTTTAGCTTTTATGTGGGTGTTGGGATCCAGACTCAGGTTCATATTCTTGTCCAACAAGTATGTTACTGAATGAGCTATCTCCCCAGGCTGAAATTTTGCTTGTGAAGTTTGTGTAATTAGCACAAACTTCACAAGTTGGTGTGCATCTTGTGACATGGAGCTGTATCCTTGGATGTGTGATCTTTGTTATTTATATTACAGTTCTTAGAAAGAACATTTCGACTTAGACAGGAACAAGGAGACCTACCTAGAAACAGGGACCAGAACCCAAGCTTTTGTCAGGACTGGCTTTCTCCAGAAAAGAAGGAGAATGAAAGGGGAAAACAAAAATGACAATATAAAAGTAACCACAAACAAGCGCCATCTGGGACTGGGTCAGCCTCAAAAGTCAGTGATCTTCTCATCTTCATTTCCTACTCTCTAAAAGCAGTCATGATGATATCATATCGTAAGAGGGATTATCAAATTTAGTATGTTAAGAGGCAAGAGTCTTAAAGGGAAAAACCATCTAGGGATGCAAACCACTGGCTGTGTTCCTCGAATGACTCCAGTCACAATGCATTGTGATAACAGAAGATGGTAATGAAGGGGGATGATGTGAAAATGAATTAGGTGTGAAAATGAATTAGGTAGAGAAATTATGTTCACAGTATAGTCAGAAGCCTAGTCACAGCTCTATACGGAAGGCACTGTATGAAGAATACTTGACTTCTCAACATATTCAGCCATGTCACTAGGCTTTCTCATCTCTGACTCTGAAAAAAAAAAGAGAAAAACTTCTGGTTTTTCTATACAGACTTTTTTCAGATACAACTGTGCTAAGTGCTGAGCCAGACGTGTTACGATAACCTCTTCAGTTACACTTCAGTGTAACGCAGGAGTACTGGAGTGCAGAGGCTATTATTCCCGAGAAATGGGTAGCAAAATGCTCCTCTTCGTGAGGACCATGAACCCAACAAAGAGGAGCATCACTTCAGCAACTGAGATTCCTGGACGGACTGTATATGGCTGTACTGCAGCAGGACCTTTGGGAGCTATGTGTCAAGAGGCCAACTCCCAGGCTGACCTGCATCATGTGAGTGTGAATGTCATACATGTGAATGTCAGACATGAAGCCAACATCACCTGAATTCCTTACTGTGTGTTCATTCTCAAAAGAACAGTGTGCTACTCCCCAACTTGGCTGTTGTGCCTTTTCTGCCTCCCTGTCAACACTGCTGAGGATGTATGGATCTGCCACTTCGTGGGACCTGACATGTCTGAGAAACTGAAACGTGGCAGGTAGTTCTGCTGTTTATTTTAATGAAGACGCTTCCTAGAACGGCAGCGGCACAGTTGCAGGGATTTAGATAAGAGAAACTCAACAGTACGAATATTAGATACATTTCGCCCACTAGGAAGAGGGTGGTTTTGTCCACCCCAAGCAAAACTGCCTGTCATAATTTTTTCCTTAATAACTGAACTCTGATTATAAGCTGAACATACTGTCTAAAAACAAAATGGTATCTTTCAACACCTCTTTCAGAGATCAGGGCCTCTAGAGTCTACTCTTACTGTTGAGACGGTATGTGGGCATTCACAATAACAACAATATGTGGCTTAGCTAGCAACAAATTTATGCCTGCCTATTTTTCATTTCTTAGGTGATGGAGATTTCCTTGATGGGGTGGCTAGAGTTCAGTGATCATGTCGTACAGGAAATAATACAGAAAACAGAAACCTATACTATTGCGGTAGAACCGACAAAAAGTTCCCGTGTCACACATGGCACAGTGAAGCCGTCATATTCGATTCTAGACTTATCTGACATGATAAATCTTTGTTACTGTTCAAGCCACCAAAGCCGGCTGATGGACTGTAATATGCTCTGAACCTACTCCTGACTAAACCCGCGAGAAGCAGGGAGAGACATACGGAAGCAGGGAGAGATACCACTGTGAGACTTCTAAAGCATTCATACTGTTTCCAGTATCTGTCACAGGCGTATTGAGTATGTATAATTTCACGTTTATAGAGAGGTCTAATAGCATTTCAGTACCCCAGGTGCTGAAGTAATAAACACAATTTACCTGAACTCTGTACAGTGAAGGACAATTAGTGGAGTCTAATGACTTTAAATTTATGAATGATTAAAATTAAACATGGAGAACAGAGGGTGAATTAGACTATGATTCACAGGATGGAGTGGCTGCATAGGCTGTCTTGTTAGGTGACAAGGAGGAGCAGGAGGAGGAGGAGGAGGATGAGGAGGAAGAGGAGGAAGAGGGCGGCAGTGGTGGTGGCGGTGACACTTACGTATGACACAAGTACAACTTCAACAACACTGAGGTGCCCAAGTCATGGGGCTGCAAGCTGGACACACACAGATCACCCTTTGTTTTGTGGCTGGCAATCAGGTCTTTGCAGCAAAATGAGTACACGTGGAAGAAAGATACACAGCGGTGGGCTGCTTTTAAACTTATTGGGGGAACTGGGGACAGTTCTGAGTAATATTTGTATTTAGCAGTGACTTGTTAGCAAAGAAGGATACAAAGAGAGACCAGCAGGGGGCTGAAACCAGGTTAGCAATAGTCATGAACTCATACGAAACCTGAGCTTCACTGTAATTGATTCGAAATCATTCGATTTTTTTTTTTTTTTTTAAGAAAGGGGGTAGGGGAGAATGAGCCTGGATTCCCAACCTATTTTCTAGTTTTCACTTGGACTTTGCATTGAAACTCAAAGACATTACAAGAGTATGTCAAGTTCAAAAACAAATCGCCCGTCTCTTTCCTATTTCCCATTTGCCCTCCCCATCTTAGTTTGGCTCTCATAATCTGTGGCATTCAGATCTAGCACAGCAAAACTCATCTGGGCTCCAGTACTTGGTTCATTAATGTAGGCTTACCCTCCCTACCTGTGTGTTTGTTTCTTCTCTTTTATCTGGAACACAGAAAGGGCTCAATAGCAACCCTGAGTTGTCAAGGAGAGTGAATAATATAGTGGTAGCTTTTATCTACAGAGAGTAGATAAGAAAATGATAGGAAAGATAAAAAAAAAAAAAAGAAAGAAAAAACCCACTGCACAAACAGCTAATTAGCCAGAAGAAAAAGGGAAACTGGCTAGCTTAGATCTTTGAAAACCCATAAGTAAAACACAGCAAGAATACAGACAGAATCAGGAGCCAGCAGGAGTGAGTCAGAGTTTAGTTCTTGGTGCTCAGGAGGCAGCCTGAGAGCTGGGCTGGACGAAGAGAAGCACCACGGGAGATCTCCCACATGGCCAGGCTAAAGCTGGGTTTCTCTATACTTGTCAGGGCAGCAGAGCGCTAAGTATGTTACACTTAGTTCTGTGCTATCACATGACCAACATCATCAGATGAAATCAGGGTCCTCTTCCTTTAAAGTTTTCTAAATGCCAGGAGGATAGCATGGACCACATACTTGCTAAAAAGGGCAAACCCCGAGTCGGAAATAGACTGCTTAGCTCAAACTCATTATAAAAGGAGAAAATGAAGTAATGTCAAGCCAGAGTGTGGCAAATACAGAAGCCTTCCCATGGCATGTGTGAACACTTTTGTGGAGTGTTTGTGATATACTCTGTTACTGCTGAAAATTAGCAAAGACTGTTGAATTGTGTAAACTACCTTTTAATTAGCATGGCATCTACAACATAAACACATGGAATGTGTTATGAATGCTTGCAAGTTCTGACAACATGAGAATTACTTTAAGACCTTGCAAAACAATGCTTGCATGCTCTATGCACACTCTCGGGCCATTTATACACAGTTGCAGGAGATTCTAAGAGAGCGGAACATGAGAGAGTTAGCTTTCAGCACCATCCCTGCCTAGCTCCACCGCCAGCTACTTCCTAGCACTGCTTCTCAAAGTAGTCGCACTGTAAAGGCCAAAAAGAAACTGCTATATGACTCCAAACCCATGCTCCTTGGTATGTGTCCACATGAGTGTAAGAATTATCTCTCCAAGAGCACTGGCACAGTGATTTTTTGCAGTGTTGGGTACGAGGCTATTCTGCTTGATGCTGCAGTGTAACAGCATGCCATTTGTCACTTGCAAAAGGCCACAGGAGGTATAAGAAGATAGAAGTCCTCCTGTAAGCTACCAGCTGCAGTTAATGATACTTTCAATAATGGTTTGTCAATTTTAACAAAAGCCCACAGAAAGTATAAGAAGACAGCAAGTCCTAGTGTAAGCTACCAGCTTTAGTTAATGATACTTTCAATAATGGTTTGCCAATTTTAAGAAAAAGTACTACATAGTAACGCAAAAAAAAAAAAAAAAAAAGTCAGTAATGGGAGACTTGTGAGGAACATATGAGAATCCTCTTTCTGTTCAATTTTCCTTTGAAGCACACACACACACACGATTTTAAGGAACAATATTTACCTAGAGCTTCCATATCACTTCATAATTTATTTAATACAATGATTTGTCAGCAGAAATAACCTTCAGTTTGAAAAATTATACCATAGAAATTCAGAGTGCACTATTTTTCTTAGTACTGAACTGAGAATCTAACCTAGAGCCTTGAGCATACTAGGCAGGTGCTCTGCCACAGGGCATACTTTTTGAGTTAGATGACCTAGTCACAATTTACAGAACAATTTACAGTAGTTACCAGCTACTCCATGAGCAAGTGACATAACCTATGAGAATTTAAGTGACCCTGACAGTCATTATTGTAGGTATGTTGATGACAATCAACACAGATAGATACTTGTCTCACCAGAGCAATTAAAAATAAAAACAAAAAATAAACTGTCAGATAAAGTAAATTATATGATGTGAGAAAGTAACGAGTACCCAGAGAAAGGGAGAGCCAGTTAAGGGCTGTCAGGGCTATTATAGGGGGTGCGGAGGGTATGGATTAATTTCACCTGCTAGTAGAAGACATAATATTTCCTATCATTTAAGTGCACTGTGTATTCCATTCAATTTCTCATGTAAGGAACTGTGTGCCCAGCACAAAGGCGATGCCTTGTATAAGTAAATGATGGTGTTTGGATAATTGTTGTGTTAATAATCTGCCATATTTTATTTCCTTGTGTGTGTGTGTGTGTGTGTGTGTGAGAGAGAGAGAGAGAGAGAGAGAGAGAGAGAGAGAGAGAGAAAATATGTTTGTGTGAAATACTAGAGCATGGGAAAATCTAAAATTAAAATACATTAAGTAAAAAACTCATATTTTATGGACATCAAACATCAAACGCTTGTGGACTTTCTGGTTGTTCAGTAATAAAAACCATCTTTGCATTTACCTCTCTATTCACTTCTGCTCAGGACTCTCATATGTTGATGCTGATGGAGTATAGAAAAGATTGTGGCAAGTGTGTAGAGATCGGCTGTAAGGAGCAGAAAAGCTCAAAGAAATGGGTTTAAAATAAGGAAGGCATTTCCCAAGGATGAAAGAGCTGACTCAAGGTTGCTGTGAGGGTTCCTAGAAGTCATGAAGAACCCATGTTTCTCCCTGATCACTGGCCTACCACTCCTAGCATGGACTCTAAAGTCCAACATTGCCCTCGGAGCGTCTCATCTGTGAGGAAGGATCACGGAGGCACAGAAGGGGCATCTCACTCACCTTTAAAGAGATTTCCTAGAGCCCCCTCTCTCTATCTCCGTTCATGTATATTACTCCCATTAATGTGCTGTCTAGGTTCTTGCCTGAGGATGAAGCAAGGCTTGTTTAGCTGGCTCTCTCTGTCCACTAAGAACCAAGGAGAATGAGCCCCAGGAGGCCACAGTACTATCCAGAGAGTGAAACAAAATAGCAGTTGGGTGGGCCCATCAGCGAGTCATGTGTATATACTAAGAGAAAATAGAAAACTGTTGACTTGGTTCTGAAAGGTAGAACTGTCACACCTTTTAAAGGGGAATCCAAAGTCAGAGGTAAATAAGCACATAAATATACCCAGCACATTTTAAGGCTCAAGAAAGATAGAATTTTTTTTGAGTTTACATATACTAACACTGCAAGAATACTTAAGTCAGTTATGATGAATCCACATAATTTTAATGGGATTGTTGAAATAATAATTTCAAGTATTATTTAAAGGTATGAGTATATATTTTCATGTAATAAATGAAAAAAGATGCAATATAATGTGAACTATGTAACACACATATAAATAGTAAGTAATATAAACTAATCTTATATGGATTCTAAAATATATACATAGGTCCTACATTGAATTTTAAATTAAATACACTCTTGCCTTCCAGTAGCAGTTAGACTGCTAGTCTACCTTTGTCTTTTTCTATGATCTTCTGCACGATTTTAAAATCCTTCTAACCCTTAATCATACCAAATTGCAAGAGTCTATAAGCCATGAATCACTCACCAAACTAATGATGCATTTAAAAAGTACTATCACTTTTACCTTTGGGGAAAATGTTTTAAGTATGTCACTGAAGGGTGGTAGAGAATCATTAATGAAACCAGGCGCCCAGGCATTGGTGTTCCAAGGAAGGAAGAGCAGCGCCAAGCAGGCAGAAACAGGATCAGTCTCCTAGAGATGGGAACTGAAGCAGGCGCCAGCTTAACTGCTAGGAAACCAAAGTCCCAACAGTTTCACGGGATGCTAGGCTTTCTCCATCACCGCAGCAAGTGAAGCAGACAATCCTGCAGCCCTATCTGGATAGTGCTGGCTCTGCCTGACCACTCTCCACAGCGTATCTGAGTATTTCTGCAGCTTATGTTTCTACTTTATGATCACAACATGCTTCAGAGGTGGCCTAAAGGCTTCAGAACTTGACCACTCAGCCAGCACACCTCTCAGGGGTTATTTGTAATCACTTCTCTTGTAGCGAGGTGATTTCTCACCAGGCTGCCCCCCCTCTCCCCCCCCCCCCCCCCCCCCCCGTGATCTCTTCTTTACTGTGCTCTGTTCCCCCTGGTTTTCTTCATTTAATTGTGGGACTGTGTTAGCCAAAAGAAATCATCGGGAGAAATTTAGAAATCACTTTGTATCATTTAACACAAACAACACAGCAGAATGTGTAACATGTATTTGCACCTAGATGATGTTTTAAATTACTAAAAGAAAAGTATATCCAATCCATAAAACCAGAATTCATGTTTACAGGAATGAAAAATGGCACACAATTTTCAGAAATAGAGACAGCCACAAATGATACACCGGGGGCCCAGGATCACAGCTGCAAATCATTATAATCAGGAACTCAGTTATTGCAATGGTCTTGATATGCTGGCAACCGTTTTATTAGAGCACAGAATATTCTTATTTAAAAGAGACAGCAATATCTGCAAGCCAATCTATTTTCATAAAGCTCTTGGTAGAAAATGCTTTTTAAATTATCTTCTGGTTCTTAGCAACATAAAACCCCAAAGAGACTAGAGGTTGCCTGTACACTGCACTGTGCCAGTGTGGTGAGCTGCACCAGCACGGCTCATACCGATTTTACACTGCATCCTGTAGGCTGGCAGGGTTAAAACTCTTGCTGCTCTCTGCATCTGGCTCACTGCACAGACTCTAGTTTTCAAAGCTGTTGCTGATTCTTAGCTTAGTTCTCCTGACAACTTCACACTGCCTGCTTCGGGTGCATGAAACAACGACAGACTCTAAATCCAAGGAGTGGAGACTGTCAAGATTAAGTGTGCTCTCTGAAAACAGTAACTCCCTGAGAATAATGGGAGGAACCCCTGAGCTACAGATGAATAATGGGAGAAAATATGAGCAGAAGACAAGGGACATGAAGCATCTTCTGTAACTCTAAGTGGGGAGGAAAAGCCTTGTCAGTCAGAGCTGGAAACCGTGACCTGATGGGGTCCTTTCCACTGACTGTGACTGGTAATAGCTGATCTATAAAATAGGACACTTTATACTTGGGGAGCCACTTATAATTCCCTCCTTACATATGTCTCATAATTCTCCAGCTGCTAGGCTAGAAGACAGTATTAACCTCTAATGGGAATCATTTCCTGATTTTCACCACATTAGAAATGTAATGAAGGACATAAATGGTGGAAATATGAAGAAAAATAAAGGCTTTTCTAGCAGTTCCTGTCAGGTTGTCATTGTTCTCGGTGTGGCTGTTGTGTTTGCTCCACTTCCCTTGAGTCACTGAGTGGCCTTCCAGGGTGCAGGTGCTGCAGAGCTGTGGAGGATGGAAGCACCCCAGATAGCTCCTAATAACATCCAGACAAGAGCCTCTATAGATGCAAATATATCCTTGTTCTGCTCCACTAAAATTAGTCATGTCCCCTAATCATGCCTCCATGTAGAACATCAAAGATGATCAACTTCCATGCCATAGAGATGGTCAACTTTAGAACTGCTTCTATCACAAATATTTTCTTTTCATATTGCAACAAACTATTCGTTTTTTCCAAGTGGCATAGATATTATTTCTTTTAAAAAGATCCAGGACAAAACTGAAAAAAAAAGGGGAATAATGGAAAAATGCAGTATAGTAACAGGTAGAAGAAATGGACACCAGGTAAGACTGCAGCACCATGATAGGACCCGTAGCCTATGCACTTTTCAGAGAGCTCCTTTTTAATTGCCATGGATGTATGGGATAAATCACAGTGATCAAAACATATTCTGAACGTTTTTTCTTACTCTATGTTTATTTTTATTTTTTTCTCAGAGTTTGAAACATGGTGTGAATACCATGAATAAAAATTGGTATAGAAGAGAGAAGATTTATTGATTTTATGCTATTTATCCTATAGTAACACTTTGTGTATGCATCTGTAATTTGCATTTTAAAATATTTTCTAAATGAATAATCAAATCAAAGGCAAAGCAAAAATAGTGAAAACCAAGAGAAAGGCCTACTACAATCATAATCATAACCATAACCATAACCACCACAGATAAGAGAAGGCTACCAGTAATTTCCAATGGTCAGTTACAACTAGGAAAGGCTGTGACATTATAGAAAAAAGGTAATTTGTTTAGGGAATCTATACATTGTGGTACAGAGAACTGGGGAAATCTTCTCTTAGGAGTTCTCATGAACATGACATGATATGAAACATCCTGATTACTATTTTTGAGGCATTCAGGGAAAGGTCTCACAAGATTCTTCTGACCCCATAAGAAATGACCCCTAGCAGAAACTGATGGACCCATGTCATATGTAATTTGTAAGAGCATTTCAGATAGGGCCAGTTGTATGTAACAATCTGGGGCTCCCTGTAAAAGCAAGGCTCAGAAACCAGACCGCGTGTTCAAATCATGATACCACCACAAACTTGTAATAATTTGGATGAATTATTTGACTTTTTGAGCTTTAACTTTCTAATCTGCCTCTTTGGATTTGTGAGAAAAAATAAAGTAGAAAATACATATAACATATATATATATATGTTTTGACCAAGCCCCAAGCCAAATCACCCGTACTCTCCAGTAGGTATTTACACAATCATCTTTGAATTGTCTCTTGCCTGAGACTCCATTAGGGAACTGAACATGGGAAAAGGACTGGGAAAAGGAATCTCTGGTAGATTAGAAGTCTCCAGCTCCAGCAAAAGGTTTCATCTTCTATAGAGGGTCAGGAACCTTGTTCAGAGCATAATCTAGAAAGGCCTGCCTACAGTCTGAAACAACGGAATACTCAAAAACACAGCCAGAATAGTTCTTTAAAAACTGCCATGAATTTGTCTCATTGTGCTGACGCAAGGGTAACGAGGCCTGAGACTCCTGCACAGCATACTTCAAGTCTGCTTTGTTGATCCCTCATGAACCTGATAAGAAAAAACTTACTGTACACAGTTATATCTGCAGTATTATTTATAGAGTCTAAATAATAGACTGTTTAATTCTTACAATGGTTTTTATGTGGGCCTTTTTTTCCACTTAATTTTATAGACGAGGAAATCAAGGTGCAGAAAAGTAAAGCAAGTCTTAATACATCACAGCATCAGACACCTAGTTATAAGCACAGCTGAAATGTAAATGCAGCAGACAGACTGGCACACTCTGTTGTCTCTATGCTGCCTGACACCATATACTGCAGAGTTAGGAATTCCACAGCCTGCAACAAAAATGTGTTTGGGGGTTCCTTATAGGGTAGAGTGGCTTTCTGGAAAGATTTATGTTCCATTTAGATAATGTGATATAATAATTCTTCAGGTAAAGCAGTGTTTGCTTCTTGACTTTAGGGTAATGGCAACTGTGGAGAAAGCAGCTGTCTCTAACAACACTGGATGTTTGAAACCCCTCAACCAAGTGAGGAGCAAAGGTCCATCTGCCTTGATGAGAGAGAAACTTCACAAGAAACCTAAAAGCAAAGAGGACACTCTCTTCTTGGAAGCCTGGGCACACACTAGCCTTACTCATTAAGCATGGCTGTGGGTTAGCCATCCTTAACAGCTAAGGTGAGTAGGCTTAGCTTAAAGTCTTGTGTGTGTGTCTGAAGGTCCTTGGGTAAATCAAACCCCCTAACTAACAGACACTTCATCCACCACAGGGTTCCTGGAATAGTAAGAACATTGTTTCTACCTTACCAAAGGAAGGTTTTCCCCTATAAAACCATAGTATTGGTTACGTGTCATCAGGTAACAGGACTTGGGACACGACATAAACTTTCCCACAAAATTCTCCTAGTAACTGAGAGCGAAAGCTCATGGTGTGTGTGTCTACCAAGATCCACCCAAATGCTTCCAGAGGCTTCTGAATTAGAATGCATACCCCGAAAATAGAATGCAGCTCACAGGCTTTGTCAGATGGTATAGAACTATGACTCTCACTACACCTTATCTCATTAACTCAAAATAAAACCTAAATTATCTTATATAACATCTTATATAGGTAGTAACAATGCTGATTCATAATTGATTTTTCTGAACACTGATGTCTCTGGATTCCTGAATATATATATAGAAAAATCTGAGTTTCAAAGTATGAGAGCTTAGTTCTTTTAAAAGCAGAAGTTTCAGCTTTCAAATTCGTTAATGAGATGGTACGGTAAAAGATCCTCTACAGGACAGCCAATAATCAGTCGGCATCAACTCATTCCAGAACCCTTGCTCTCCAACAGTAATACAGTGCCAGAGCAATCTGACAGCCGCTCACAAGAGAATGATTTCTAACTATTTACTGAAGAGAAATATTTTCCATGTCCCAGGGCTAAGATAGGGATTTGTAAGTCCTGGCTCATTATTAGCTCTGCCAGGAATCTAGTGTCACAGTCGTTAGCTCTGTCGGCATCAGCCAACAGGTTTTTTTTCTTTCTTTTTATTCAGCTGTAGTCCACTGACAAGTCATCCAGCTACAATCTCATGCTACAAGCAGAAAAAAAATTCCAGCTGCACACAAATGCCCTTGTTTTATGAACAGTCCTCTGATGCCATCAAGATAGCTGTTATCTGTGATGACACACTATTTATGTCAGAGCTATCTAGCTGAAGAATGTCCCCATCACAAAAGGAGACCTGCCTCTGGAAACAATAAGCCCACCGGGGTTCATTCTGGGCTTACATCTCTTCCCTTTAAGGATTCATTTGAAAAATCAGTCATTCACAAACACCATCAGAAATCAGTCATTCACAAACACCATCAGAAACCAGTCATTCACAAACACCATCAGAAATCAGTCATTCACAAACACTAAACACTATCCATGGTTTCTTTTTCTCAGAGGAACTTGAACATCCTCAAAAAATTACCTTTCTCCTAATGATAGTTTTTAAAACAAAAAGGACAACAAATAACCCTTTTCTTCATGTTCATGAATCTTATTTCCAGTGGTACACTAACACTATTGCCCAGTTACCTTCATAGAGCAATACAACACCAAAACAGGTAGTCTGAGGGGCAAAGGTGTCTGTGGGAAATGAATTGTCAACAGTCTGCCTCAAAACTAAGCAGGTGTCTAGGTTTCCTCTCAGTATGACTCTTCACCACCTTTATATGATAAAACTACACACATGAGCAAGGGTGTCTGCTGGTTTGTGAGCCCTGGGGCAAGAGCAGGAGGAACACATGATTCCTGTAAGATATGGAAGTGGCTCCCAACGGACAGTCAGGAGAGAAGAAAAAGCTAGATTTCCCAGAATAAATAGACTTAGTTGTTTCTTCCCGTTATTTTGCTTGTTTGCAAATGCTCAGATCTCATTAAACTTAATGTGCAGCTAACGAAAGGGAAGCTTTAAAAATTAACAACTCACAAACTTTTCCCTTTCTGATGCCTCAATCAACCTATTTATTTAGCAGGCAAGGGCTAGAAATTTAGAGACCATTAACTAAATAAATATGTGGCTTACTAAACGTTTTTCTTTTTAAGTTTCCAGATTGACAAATAAAGCACCTAAGCTCAGATCATGACTGCACATCTTAATTCCTATGATCAAACAGTGAGTTGGGAACTGAACTAGCATCCAGCTTGTGATAGGAAATGTACCAGTCTGTAATAATCTTGCTCTCATTCTTAGCTGGCATGCCAGTTTTAGAGGCAATGCTGTGATCATTAACCTTAATAGAAGTAAAAATCTAAGAGGTCAACGGACACAGGAGAGCAAGAACTACCGAATCCACAAGGCTGCCGGCCACAGATGCACGAAAGACCCTACGACAGCTTCCCTAGAACTAAGGTCCTCCATTACATCACACTCACCGGTTCCCTGCTAGAAAATGTAAGTGCAATTCATGAAGTTAAAAAAACAGCCAGGTCTACACATTTTAATGACATGAGGGTAGTTATGAATCAGAGAAAGAGAGGGGAAGGGAGGGAATCTATATGTAAATTATATATGTAAACAACAAGATATCCCAAGATGCCCTACTGCAACAGAGCCTTGTCTTATGATATGCCGGATAACATGGGTATCAGACACTTTTCCAGAAGATGTATGCTTGGAAAGGGGTAGGGGTTAAATATATGTCCTCATATTAAAGTCACTTAGGAAATTTCTTCTTGCCTCAAATCAAAATGAGTATGTAACCACCTCAAAGGCTACAGACAAGATGGTTAATGTGAATATAATGACCTCTTTGGACTAGAAACATACTGTTTATGCTGTTCAGAGTTTTGGTTAGTGATGACCTGGAGAAGGAGGAGGACGAGGGGGGGAGGAGGAGGAGGAGAAAACTGCTATCTGTAGAAGACACAAAGACTGGATTGCTATGCTTATGTTTATGACTAAAACACACAAAGCCATGACAAGTTCAACTCTTCTTTAGGGGGCTAGGGATTGCTATATTTGATAGCAAATGTTACGATTTAATAAAAGTTACAACACATATTAAACACTTGCCCCCAAGAGGAAGTTCTCATTCACTTACATATAAGATACCTCCCCACACTTCCTTTTCTCTCACCACCCGACTTCCTGAGACTCCCACACATACTTATACCAACATCATCCACACACACACTGTAAGGTTTTTCACAATTCTGGAATCTGAGTAAAAAATTACTTCTATACTTCAGTCTAAATGTTATACAACACAATGAATAATCATTGACACTTTCACACACATACATACACATACATACACATGTACACAGACACATACACACATATACACACACATACACACATTGACACATACACACATATACATACAAGTCTATTTGGCAACAAGAGAAAACAGCAATCATATTTAAAGCTGTACAACTCCTGTAAGAGATTTTCACAGTAACTGAAGGCCTATACTTGAGTATGATGTAACCGCCATCAGCAGAGACCTAGGAGACTTGTGAGAAACTCATTCTGAAAGCAAACTCAATGCAGCCAGAGTAACCAGACCACAACAGTAAGTATGAAGTGGGCATGAGTTCATCTTGATCCAGGGTTTGAATTAATTCTCATAGTGAACCTGCTGGCTGTAGACAGGCTTCAGGAGTTAGGTTACTGTATTTGAAGAACTGATCTTTGCTGGTCATGCCAAAACCAAAGAAAGATGGTGAGTCACTGTCGTATTGGGAGCAGGAGGAGAGCTGGGGAAAGTAACTGAAGCCCCACCAGTGAGATGGGCTTAGCGATGTGGAAACAGAGTGAAAGTCACTTTATATTCTCCACCTCTACCAGGAAGATAGGACACCCTTCGGCATTTGTCTCCCGATTTCCCTTTCTCTCTGTAGATATGGAAAAGAAAGTGGGAAATGAGAATACACAGCCCCCCTCAAATGGGAGACTATTTACTTTTCCTGCCCATTCTTCCAATGTCAGCTTCAACCCAGGGGCAAGACAGTATGTGGTATATATTTCATTTTAGAAGCAAGTTCTAGAATGTTCAGTTTCCTACTTCTTTTACCTAGTCTCTATCTTAGAAATTTGCTCAGTTCTCAATACGTATTCCATGAGTCTCACCATCTGCCGCGTGGATAAAGAGCAGATCTGATGTGCCCTGGAGACAGACTTTCAGGAACTGTGCCTACAGTGCTGGCAGTGTTAGCGGTGCACATGGAAGCAGGCAGTAAGCCCATGCGGATGGCTGTGGTGTCCTCTGCACAGCACAGGGTGGAGATAAGAAAAGGAGAGACTCCGAGCCAAGAGGACCGGGGAAGGAAAGAGCAAAGGAGAGGAGCCCACTACAGTCCATACTCTTGGTGGCCAGCTGAGCATGCAAGGCATCAACCGTCCAGGTTACCATAAGTCAAACATGTTCGCTAAGTGAATGTCGGGGTTACAGACCTTTCCCATTAAAAGTAATATATGATCTACATGTTCTAGACTCTAGTACAGTAAAATAAGCTTTTCTTGGTTGAAAACATGAAGGTATTTCTGGAAACCCCAGGCACATACAATTTTAATTTACACTAAGCATGTTTAAAGCTAAAAATGGTCCTTAAAAATAAAGTTCTCTCCCATCCTCCCACCACAACTGAAGGCAAAGAAGTATAATATCAGAGAGTAGGCTGGCATCACAGGATTTGACGCAACACTGAGCCGCAGCCTTCTTCCTAGGGGAGACTGTTTGACAGTGGTAAGGGTGGGTGAAGAATCACACAGCCTGGGGCTGAGTGCCAGCCCTGCCACTTGAAGTTACTTAACCTTTCTGATGGTTTTCTTTTCTAAATGGTGTAGCAACTCAAGCCTCTGCCCAAGGAGAAGATCACTGAACTGTCAGAGTACAGGCCTCCTCTTGCGTAGCTTATGACATGAGGTACTCACCTTCCTTTGATCCCAAATCAGCTGCCTGCTTCTCCTACGGATGCCATGGAACTGCAGACTATTGAACAATTATCTGTATTTTCTAATCATAAGCTTTTTGAGAAAGTGAGCAAAGGGGCTGGAGGTACAGTAGTTCACACGCATGAAGCCTCGGTCCACCACTGAAAAATAGGAAGCAGTACCCAATCTCACTATTGACTACCTTCAAATGAAATGTAGGGGACCCTACATTTACCCCAGTGGGAAAAGATCCCAAGTGAAATGGCAACACCTGTGTTTAAGCAACAAACAGGATTGTTCTGGGAGAAGAAGGAAAGAGCATGGAAAGGCAGGAAAGAAGAAAAGAGGAGAGGAAGGAAGGGGGAGGGGAAAGCTCTCTAGATGCATCATTTATTTGCTTATATTAATAAGTACTTAGGCTTTGCAGAAGGAACTCACAACCTTGTACATGCCAGGCAAACGCTCTCCCATTGTGCCCAGGTTGAAAAGTTTCTCTAAACTTGCACTTTTTCTTTTCTCTTTCAGAAGTAGCTTAATAAACTGCAAACAGTAAGCTTGTGTCCTCTCTTTTCTCTTTTAATGTTCAGCTTCTTCCATGCCCAAATGTCCAAAATTGGCCTTCTGCTGACCATCCCTGAGTGTACCTAACAAGATAAAACTCCTGTGGAGAAAGCAGTCATCCCCAGAGCTGAGCCAAAAGCCACAGACAGGCAGAAGCCACAGACAGTACAGCAGATACAGGGCCAGCACAGCTGCCCATGTACCCAGGGTCTGCTGCTGCAATTCCTTTCTCACACTGTGACCAGTATCCTTTCCCAGCTCTGGTTCAGTTACTTCATTTCTTCTAAACCAAGGCTGAAGTCCTGGCCGGTCCATCATGGACATGGGTGCCCATCTAGACCACCTTGTTTTTCATCATGTGAAGCCTTCTCTTATCTCCTGACTCTAGCTACAATCCTTCATGGTCGAGGTCTCTTTCATCGCTCAACTTCAGTCCACCCCTCAACTCCCACTTTGCCGAACTTCCTGTCCAGTGCACCCTTTCCCTCTCTCTCGTCCAAGAGGTCGACCTGCACCATCACGGCAGTCCTCAATAGCCCATGCCAGTTGTCAAATATACTTGTGAGCATATCACGTGTTCTATTAGCCAACATGTATGGAATATATAACACTTTAGTAGAAAAATTTTGTATTGGCTTTTAACAAAAGTAAGATTGTTGTAAAATATATTTTCCCATGCTTTTTCAAGATAACAGAGTAACACAACCATGTATTGCAGATACCAGTATGCTATCATCTGGAAGTTCTTGTCAGTTTCACACGAGAATGTTGTGATGCTCTCCATGTTGTTTTCCCCTTCATATTCCAGTGAATAATGGCTACACAATCAGCAGAGGCGAGCTGGAGTTTTCATATCACTGTAAGCCTGTAGCAGCTTCCAAAGATACACGGGCTCATGTCCAAGAATCTCCACAATGAATATATGAAGATAAAAGTCTAATGGCTGTTTTGCAGCATGGGGTTTTGTTATGCAGTCCAGACTGACCCTGAACTCAGGAGCTTTCTGGCTCAGTTCTGTGGTAGCATGTGCTTTGTCCAGCTCTCAATGTTATACTAAGAACCAGCCTTAGAAAACTCAAATGTATGTCAAGAGGAAAACAAAGGAGGAAAAGAATAGCATTTCCAATGTAATTTGAAAAGTAACTATCAGGTCCAACATTTATGCAATATTAACCAAAATGCTACTTTGTCAAAGTCAGGAATCATGCCCGAGTAACTGAATAAATTCATACTTTATCTTGAGAAGAAATGACCACAATCATGAACCAATGTCAAGGTTTTCATTTTCAATTTCCACATTTTATCTAAAGGGCTATATTAAGTTATGGCAAGTAACCTACAGTTCTTGCTTCTCTCTCTCTCTCTCTCTCTCTCTCTCTCTCTCTCTCTCTCTCTCTCAGTGTGTGTGTGTGTGTGTGTGTGTGTGTGTGTGTGTGTGTGTAGGCAAGAAATCTACCTCTGTTGCATTCTGTAAGAGCTGTTCCTCTTGTTCTAAGAGAGTCTCTCACTTGACTTATGGCTGCTGGGTTGGCTGGGCTATTTACTAGTGAATCTCAGAGACCTGCCTATCTCTGCATTGGAATTACAAGCATGCAACACCACACTGGGCTTTTTTCACAAGGATTCTGGGCAGTGAACCCAGGTCCTCTTGCTTGTGTTTAACTGACTGAGTTCTCTCTCAAAACCAAGCTGATGTTTAGAACTGCTTGTTTGCTGGGATGGTGGTGGGGTCAGATCTGGTCTCCACACTGCATCTGAAGCTTCTACTGCAGGCACAGCAGGACACTGAGCTCTCCTAGTATGCAAAGAGCCTAATCCAGTCAGATCTGGCTCCCTTTGCTTGTCTGCATCTTTGACTAAAGCTGCTGCTACATGTGGAATGTCCCCCAACTCTGTGGACACAAACCAGAGTCAGGTCATATTTATAGACGAATCTTAACCTTTTATTATTGAAGGCAGGCAGCATGCCTTTCCTTTCCTGTACCTTATCCTATGCCTTCTGAATGGGCAGGGGTTCTTCCAGATGAGCATGGTCAGCCTACCAGGACCACAACTCTAAAAATATATGACTCTTCCTCTCCGAGCATCCATCTGTTGTCAAGAGCTCCTCAGTTAGGAGGCTGTATGCACCTCCCCATTCATGCTGGACTATTAACTGCTTTGATCATGTGTAGCCCTTACTGCTGTGAATTCTGAGTTATGTCAGAAGACACTGTTTTTACCCAAGTCCTCCAGAACCCACAGTTTTTCTGTCCTCTCTCCTACACAATAGCAATGTCAGCCGCTGTCAAGCATGCATGTTCCTTTTTGTGTAAATGAAGAAGGGAAGTTTAAAAAGCACAGGATAAGCAGGTATCTGTCCCATTTTTACAGTGGACAGCAGTAGACCTGAGACCAGATGACCTGGAGGAACACACAGATCTCTCACTGGAGCATAGGCTGGTTGCACAGAAATGTCTGATGCTCTGATCCAAATCACTGCCTTGTCCTTAGAACCCCTTCACTCCTCACACACCCGGACAAGACCAAGAGAACTCACATAGGTGTCACAAACAGAAGTGGTCCATCCCTTTATTTCTCCCAGAAAGCTGATGTTTAAGGAGGAGGAAAGAAATCTGGCAGTTCCATTGTCATTGTTGAAAATGTTTCATGAAGATCATTGTACGTGAAAGCCATCAACTCTCAAATTTTAGTAAAACACAGTTGAATTAAAAAAAAAGAAAAAGGTTTGTGTTGAATGCAGCATGTGATTTTCCTGTGCGGCAGAGGTCCCTGCTGATGACTCCTAATGCAGAGCGACTGTGCAGGTGCGGGCTCTGATTCACAGATCGATACTTCATCTCTAATTACCCGAGCCCTCCTGTGCACTACTACGTTCTATTCCCCATGGAAACGGGACATGAATACTAATGTGATCCAGTTGTCAGGCACTGCCTGTAGCCAGCACAAGTCTGCAAAGCCAACTTCGTCACAGCATACAAATGAGGAGTAATATTTTTCACAATCAAGATCTGCTCCAGACTCATGAGAAGTCCATGCCTTTAGGGGACTCCTAATGAATACATTTCAATGATTGTTATTTTGGTAACCTCTAAAATGAAAGTTTCTTCCCGCCCTGCCCCCCTTCAGTCCTGGAGTTTCTACAAGTTGATACAGCACTGAGCAAGCTGGAAAGAGATTTATCAGACTCAGGAGTGCTTGGGACAATTACAGGAAAGCATGTAACATACTGTAAGGTCAGAGCAACCACTGGTATTTGGGGATCAAGTAACCCATAACCTTGACTCCCTCATATCCATTTCAGCTTCGTGGAGTCCTGTGGTCTTGCTGCTTGGTTGCCTGCAGAAAGCTGTCATGAAAAGTCCTTCTCTCCAGATGTGCCCTGAATATGATGCAGGACAACTGTGGCATGAGGATGGGGGAGGTGCTTTTCTGTGTCCTTTAGAAGGCACTATGAACCACCACCTCAGTGCTGGCCCAGTCCCTCAACCATCTGAACAAGTTTAACTTGCCTGACCACCCTTCTCCTGACTACCTCCATGACCTTGCACAATGACTGAGCCTCTGACAGTCCAGGTTTCTTTACCTCTAAGGTTCAGGAAATGCAGCACACAACACAGGGCCTGGCCTTCAGTGTGCAACAGGACTGCTACACTCAGAATTCCCAGCAGTGAAGGTCAGCTATCACTACTGTAACTGTGGTTATCATTGTCAGCCGCACACATATTACCCTGGCTATTCACTAAGCCAGGAATGTCTCCAAGTTATTACCCCACATGGAAAAAGTGAAAAAATTCTTAAAGCACCACAAAAAATGAAGAATTTGAGTCATATAAATACATTTGAAATGTAGCCTGGGCTATCACCCATAGCTCATAGCCTCCACATTCAGAAAGCTAATCCAGTTAGATTGCCAGTTCAAAGAGGGCTTGGGGAGCACAGCAAGACCCTGGCTTAAGAAATAAACAAAAACAAACAAACAAAAAAACCCCAAACCATTCTTCAAAAATAGCAAAAATACAGAGAACCTGAATTTTAGCAGAATCACACAGAGCAGGACAAAATCTGCCCCACGAGTGTATGGTGAGGTTGTTCTAGGGCACTCCTGACAATGCTATCATGGAGAGGGGTTTCCTAAGTATGCCCAAAATTAGGGCCACAGGAATTAGAGCATTATGAATAGCTAGACTTTTCAAACCAAACTTTGTATGTGTATGCACATGTATGTGTATATACAGATGTACATTCACATATGAACGTATGTGTAGAGTCCAGATGTTATCACTGAGCGTCTTCCTCTATCAGTTTACATCTTATTTCTTGGGACACCATCTTTAACTGAATGCAGAGCTCACTGGTTCAGTTAAACTGGCTGGACAATAGGCTCCAGGGTTCCTCTGTCTCCATGCCTCCAGTCTGGGATTTACTCTAGTGTGCCTGCCTGCATGTTTGTGTGGGTTCTAAGGACCCAAACGCAAGTCTCTGTGATTGGGAGGTAGGTTAAACCTTATGTCTTTGCTGTTTTAGTGGAAACTGTCTTAAAATGTCTATCTTCTCATATAAAAATATTAATAACTTCATATTCTTTTATAATAGTCATTTTACTCTAATTCCTACATCTTAGAGCTCTTAACTAATAATATGTTAAATATTTTAACATTAACCATATTTTTGCTTTTGCAAAATAAGTCTTCATGGCTCCTTCAGCCTTACTTATTCCTTTCTGTATGCATGTGAGCACCAGACAAACAGACAGACTGCCTGCTACCTTTTCTCATGTACAGTTTCACTCAAAAATTACTAAGAACCATTCTGGATTTATTTTCAAAGAACTACACATCCCTCTGTTCACTTGATGACAATGTAGTGCTAATTCTGTTGATATTAAATATTGAGATCATTCTAAGTACTCTCTGGCTTTTATAATATGCACATAGATATAGATAATATTTGCACTGTGATAACTTTACATATTCATACTTGAAGGTCTTTATAATTCTTTCTTCAGTATGAATTCATAGGAGTTGAACCACCAGGTCAAAATTTAGAAGCATATGTATAATTATTCTGTATCAGCAGACCGAATCAATTTACCATAATTGTCACAATTTCAGATTCTCTACTGAAATTATCAGAGACAAGCTGAAGGTGCTCTTTTAGACCATATGACTGAGTTCAAAGATGGAACAATGAAATATCAGTAAATTAGGTAACAGTCATAAAGCTGATTAGAGGGAGTTAGTCACAGACACAGCAATGGTACTATGGGACAGTATGATTACAGGAGCCTCTTCAGCACCTTCTGTGTGCCACAGCATCCTTAGGTTCTCACTCCTCTGTATGATTTCTTTGTTGGGACTGTGGGCCACAGACAGGAAGAAAGGAAAATGGAGTAGGACAAATGGAAGGCCCAGACTGGATGAAGGAGCAGTGAGTTGAAGGGGAGAAGGAGACGCAGGAAAAGCAGCACTCAAGTTTGATCTGAAATTCTGTTCCAGAAAGTATGTCAGCCTGTTAGTAAGGGTCCACACACAACACAAGAAGGGTGACACTAATAAGGAGGCCCCAGCAGTCCATCACATCAATTCTCCTGTTCAGAGGTTACAGTAGGTTCAGAAATCACAGTTCCCTGCAGAGCCCAACTGGCAGTCAGCAATAATTAGTGTATGTAGGTGTGTCTAACCCATGACCCATGCAATCAAGGATAGCTATGAATGAGGTCCAAGATAAAATCCTAGTTACTTAAAACACCCTGAGGTGTGTGTGTGTGTAGGGAGTATATTATTTTTTCTTGTCATGTGATTCCATGGTTCTGGGGCATAAACTTTGTACATGACCATGTTGTAATGTGGTGTCCAAAGGTTGAACGGGCCTGCAAGAGCTTCTAAAGCCTCGCATACTTAAGTTGGCTATCTCAGAGCAAGCATCATTTTCACATTTTCCAGGAAAAAAAAATGAGAGAAAAAAAGAAGAGGTTTCACAAAACAAAACATAACTACACCTGGATGGAGACTAGTTCCTCATACCTGGCTGAGCAGAGGCCAGCAATCCAACCTGGAACTCTTATCTACTCATGTGTTACATACTGAAGCGCCCTGGAATTCACCAACCAGGTCAACTATTACAAAGCAGGAATTAGCTGAACTGCTACCTTTTTGGAAAGCCGCCTTCTAACTTTTCTTTGCTTCAGTTAAAGAACGTAAAAATACTCCCAGTTCTGCCTTGGGCACATCAATTTACAATTTACTCTTCTGAAATTTGTTTTCTTACCCCAAATGAGAAATTTGGGACACTTGATCTTCAAGGTACCTTTAAGGTCCCTTCTCCCAATGCTAATAATATAAGCCATGTACACATTTTTAGAAGTAAGTGTGTGTGTATGTCTCCACACTCGTCTGTCTAAGTGTGGGCACTTGCCATGATATGAGTTGAGTAGGCAGAAAACAACCTCAGGCCCTGACTTCCTTCCTTGTTTGACACAGGGTATCTCTTGCTTGATGCTCCATGTGTCAGGGAGCTGGCCTGTAAGCTTTTGGCGATTCTCTTGTCTCTCCCTCCCATCTTGTTGTGGAATCACTGGTACTGTAAACATGCTATATTGAGTCTGGCTTTATGTCTGGTCCTCCTCACACATGTACCACAAGTACTTTAACCACTCAAACATCTCCCCAACTTGTCGTCGAGTGCGCTTCTGATACAAGCACATGATGGGCCATTTTCACAGATAAAGTTCAGATTTCCTTAAACAAGTGTCTTGTCCAAGCAATTTTAAAATTTTAAAAATAACACAAAAAAACAAACTTGTAAATAAATGACCATTTACCTTATGGCCATTCTAACAACTGGTCAAATTCTATTTTTGCTTTCAAATAAGCAAACAGATAACAATTCTGTTTCTATTTCAGAAGCATTCCAAGTTGACCAATAAGCAATAGGGAACACAGGGAAATACTAGACCAGCCAAATATGCTATGCCATATGTACCATGAAAGGAAGGGCCATGGTCCAAGTAAGACTCAAGAAATTCAAGGGCAATGGGCAACGGCAAGAGTCTGGAAGAATACTCCTCAACCGCAAGTCTTAGTGGTTGGTTATAAAGCTGATATAACTGAGAGTAACCAGTGGATCTGTTTGTATGTATGCAGGTATTTTGGCATGTGTCTATCTGCATGTGGAGGCCACTTGTCTTCTATCCTTTTCCACTTTATATTTTAAGACAAGTCTCCCACTGACCCTGGAACCTGCTGGTTTAGTAAGGCTAGCTGACTACTACTGAGATCCAGGGAGCCTATTGTCTTTGCCTCCCTGGTGACGATTGCAAGAGTACACCATTGTGCATGTCAGGATTTTCACATGAGTGCCGAGGATCCAAACTCAGGTCCTAAAGCTCATGTGACAAGCATTTTATTGACTGAGATATCTTCCCAGCCCCTCCAACCAGTGTATCTTAAAAATAATAGTAAAATATATTATATATTATCATAGCACATCACAGCAAGTGGCAATATGGTGTGGTTAGATTAGTTACCCAGATATTGTTCACAGCTCAGTGCTAGATTTTCCAAACCACACTTCTGCTGGTTCCATGGTGCCAGTGTGTTGTAAAGTTTGATTTCTCAGGAACACTAAGGGGCAGGAAAACTGCAGCAGGATGATAGAACTTGGTCTATTCTGCTTTATTTTCAGCATTTATTATCTGGCCAGTGACATATCTTTACCCCAAGGCATCAACAGGGCCAGCTTTCTGCTCAGGGACACCAGCTTGCCAGAATCTCCTGTTCAGAAAGTTTGCTGGGCTCTGTTATAGTTTTCTGTTACTTTCTGAAATCCCTTGATCCTAAGTACTAGTGTTTGCTTGCCATCTACCTTCAGGGTAGCACTAAGCCTGTCCTAGAGTTGTTTACTATTGATTCACAACAGGAAAGGTGCTTACACCAGTGTACAAGCTAATTACATCTCTAAGTACATTGCTTAGTTCATAGACAGACCATCTCAAAATGGAGCCAGGAACCAACTCAGGTTTGGGCGCAAAGATTACTGCATGGAGATGATGAATAGCTAGCCATTCAATTGCTTTATTTACATAGCCTCAGTGGGTCCCTATGAATCAATCCTTCCTAAATATTTTAACTCTTACCATGCTTCTTGTAGTTTCTCTCTTTATTAGGCCCCTGATACAGAAGCTAGATATAGGTATATACTCAACAGTTTTTCCATTTAGGTTTATTTACATATGTTTACAAAATGAATGATGATACAGAAAGGTACCAATGGGTAAAAAGCTGGAAACAAATTATCCTAACATGTAGAATACAAGGAAAACTTTAACTTACATCTTAGAAATGTGTGTGTGTGTGTGTGTGTGTGTGTGTGTGTGTGTGTGTATTACCTTCCTGTGCTGTTACATTTAAAAAATAAAACAAGGAATTTAAAAATATTTTAAAATTATGCCAAATAGAAACTTCCATCTAAAAGTGATCAAGTCTAAACCAACCATCTAAACGAAAACAATAGCCCATCCTGGTCATTAGCTCTCCATCCTCCTGCGTTCACCTCTTCAGTGATGGGACTGCAAATGTATACCCATGCTGAGCGACAGTTTGGTTTATTTAGGGGCCCTGGAAAGTGTGTTCATTTGTGTGAGTAGGCCTCAGACCTTCAGAGCACCTCAGGTATCCTTCTACAAAAGCATTTGTTTGTCTTTGCCATTCCCATGTGTGGGAAGAGCTACCTGTGAACAGCACCAATACATCAGGAAACACCAAATTAGGCTTACTTCAAAGTATTTGAGTATTTCTCAGCCTAGCAATCACCCAACATAATAGTTTCCTTAGATGTCTGTAAGGTAAATGCCACACAGTCCTAGACATGCCTAATCTTTTAGGGCAGAGTGAACACTAGATGCCCCTAGAAGATGAGCTATGGTTGATTTGTCTGAACTTAGTCAGGATGGAGGGAAACTGGACAATATAGATCGCCAGGTATTTTTCTATGAGCTGGGGAATAATCAGCACATTTGATTCTCGAATAAAAGTTAGTTTATTGCTCAGTGATTATGAGAAATTTTGTACTATGTTATTTGGAGAAATCTAAACACAAAGGAGAACTTGGGCTATGTTGGTAACATGTCCTGAATCTATCAGAATATTTACAATATTATGAAATTTTCATTTTAATTTTATGTATCCACAGCTTTTCCTCTGGTTTAAGATGGGTAAATAATATCATCTTTTTTAAGTTCATAGAACTATTTCAAATACTTAATCTTTAGAAGGTTACTCAAGCTGTAATAAGGATTTGATTTAATCAGTTTAGTTAACCTGATGAGAGAAAGAAGTGAGGTGCAGCCCGGCCAAGTGAGGAAGCCAGGGGTAAGACAGAGCAGTGTGCGCCTAATTTGTGCTTCACCTTTAGTAACTTGAGCGAACCTTCAGGATAATACCTATCTTCTTTAAATTTGTACTTTCTTGACTATGAAACAGAGGGTTGACAAGATGTGTGCAAAGCTGTGTACAGGTGTTTTGATAACACTATTCAACACACACAATTCTGTGTCATACAATGAAGGCTAAACCATGCAGTTCTTTCAAATGAATGCTGTACAGACAGCAATGGGGAAAGAACATCAATACAAGTCAACTCAACCAGAACATGTCTAGGTCTTTCACTGTTTTTAAGGCATCTGTTATATCCTGAAGCTAGTGTAAAAATGGCAAAGTTTAAGAAAAAAAATCCCAAGCAAACTTTCTATTGATAAGTCTCTTTACTGCTTTGCATGGTCCACTGGCCTTCTATTCTTGATCACTACAGTCTGGACAAAAGCTATTGTCATGCCATTCAGTTTGTGTAGGGGCAGAATGAACTAGAATGAACTAGATCTATGTCAATGTGCTTTCTGTGTTGGTGTCAGATGGCCACACTTACCACCATGTAAGAGACAAAAGGAACCATCCAACGACATGAGAGGACAGGTAAAAAGAGTGGTCCTGGCTCTCACCACTCTCCCTTTATACCATCAAAACTCTTACCAACAGAAGTGAGCACGAACCCCCAAACCTTGGTCCTCACATTCCATGAAGGGCAAACGTTCCATGTCAGCTAAAATTCTACCTACGGCTATCTTCTCCGTGTAAGCATACAATGTTTTATGCTTATTCACCTTTCCTCTCTAAGTCTGAAAACACATACAAGGGTTCAAACTAAGCAGTTTCTGCCACGTCTGTTCACGCTAGTTGCAAATTTCTCCATCATGAATATGAAGTTCATCCATTTAAATGGACTCAAATGGCCCTGGATCATATATTCTTATTAAAAGAAAACAAGCAGACGAGCAGCTGCCTAAGGAAGTGACAAGCAGTGAAAAGTGTTTCTAAGGAGCTCTAACAGTGGGACGTGGCCACTTTCTATAAGAGCAATTCCATAGGTAGACAACATATGGTAAATTCAGACGTTTAAAACAAAGCATATCTGAAAACTTCACATCAATATTTACAATTTGCTAGCATGTTACTTGGTCTATATCCTTTTTTCAGAGATATTTTTGTAATAAACAAACACTGATATTATTTTAGAGGTTAATAGTACCAAGGTACTTTTAAAATTAACATTCCATTTTATGCCAAATTACTACTGTTAATACATGCAAGAATATGAGAGGATAAATCTTCATGAGTCTTGAATTTAAGTACTCCGATTTATCACTAGTACCAGTAAGCATGGCACCCACCAGGCAAAAGATATACACCTCATAAAGAAATAGTCTCATGGATTAATTATCCTAGTCCATGTGGCAGTTAGCAAGCCAGGAGTGAAGACAACACAGGCATCAAAAAAAAAAAAAAAAAAAAAAAAAAAAAGGCTGAACTAACCACCTGCAGTATATCCACACTGTTAATGTGCAAGACTCTGTAACAGCAAACTCTGCTGGTGAGGATTACAGTGGTGACACCCACTGCAGCAACCAGGGGTTTACATGCAGTGCTGAAACTCTAATCACATGCTAGCATCAGCTGAATGGTCTAAGTTCTAATGCCAAAAAGAAATAACCACACAGAGAACACTGAAGACTTCACAACCACACTGCAGAGACAAACTACTTTCCAAAGCATTCCAGACATAGGACTAAATGAACCTTATGTAATTTTTTTTAATATAAATCCAATTTAAATGTACAACTAATTCTTTGGAAACCTGTTACAATATTTAAAGTTGACATATATCAAAAATTGGATATAGGCCGATAGCCATATAAAAATTATATGAAGGAATTTGAGACAGTGCCTACCTGTTTCAAGAACCGGACTCCATAGCTAAATACATAGAGGTAAAAGGAAAATCTCCACCTGTAGGAAGATAAAGAAATTAAGACATTCGGTTAATATATTTATTTTGCAGTATATTTGAGATATGTGAAGAAAACAAATGACTCAAAATAGAAATCTGAAATCAAGCAGGAACAACAAAAAACCGACAGAATTCATCAGAGAATTAATAAACAGACAGGAGTAACTCAAAAAACCTCCCAACGAAACTGGAAAGCAGCAAGCAATCCTCACGGGAAGTCCTCCCGGAAGTACCGCTGGCTCGCTCCCACAACGTGAACAGCAAAAAACGGACTTCACCCACATCCCTGATCTGCTTTCTTGGTGGTTATGGGCGAGTGCCTATGTGTTTCTTTGCATCTGATATACAAACTCTCAATCAGAACCTAAAAGCAAGGCTGACTCCCTGAACGTGGGATAGTTACACGGGGTTCAGGCTCATGTGATGCTTTGCTGGCACCATACTGACTTCCAAATAAGTGTTGAACAGAGGCCCCCTCCTCCACTTATCTTGAATGAACCTTGCAGCCTGTTATTTAGTTCTGATAAAGACCACAGAATCTTTTCATTTTGGACAAATCTGTCAATAACCTTTGACCTCAGTCCTATCTCTGTAATGATATTTCAAGGCTTTGGTCAGCTTTAGAGTAACCTTTATTTTAGTCCCTTTCTCTCCCTATTATACTGAACCAGTATGCTGCAAGACTTTGCTTTACTTTTCTGGCCTCTGGAGAATTTGCAACCGCTCTAGTAAATGATTTACAACAGCTGTTTCAATTCTGACTATTGTTAGTAGGCAATGATCAGACAGCTTTTATGTATAATAAAACTTTTATAGAAGTCATTGGAATTCTTACTGTCATTTATATGTCTGCATTTTATCCCATCACTAACATGACCTAGTTTTCATAAGACACGGGTTCTATTACAGGAATACTGATGCCTACCTTATTTGAATAACAAGTTCCAATGAATATTTACAAGGCAGATTTTTATTTCCACAAAATATCTGCAGGGAGCAAAAATTGCCAGCCTTTTGAAACATGAAAAAAAATTATTTATGAAGTTTCATATAAGTTACCATTTAAAATGCTTGCTGCAAGTTTGTTTAGTGTCCCTCAGACTTCCACTAAGGTATCTCTAGGAAGAGGTAAGGAAAGGTACATATAACCACCAACAGGAAGACATGACTTTCAGTCTCCTAGGTGCAGGGACGGATTCTTATAACAGTGAGAGAATAAAATTAGATTAAAAACATTTAGCGAAGTTAGGGTGATACCTCAGCTAGTAAAGAACTTGCCAAAAACCGTGAGGACTTGTGTTTAACACCCAGAATCCATAAAAACAATTGGCACAGTGTTCTGTATTTGTAAGCCCAGTGCTGGTAAAGCAAGAGTAATTCAATAAACTTCCCAACAAAACTGAAAATCAGGAACCCTTGGATTTTGATGGTCTAAGTCTGGGCTAGCCTGATTGGTGAGCCTCAACCTTAGGAGAAACCGTGTCTTAAAGAGATAGCATTCCTGACATGGTACCTGAGTTTTTCCTCTGCTCCCTTATAAACACACACACATACACGCACACTTGCATACTACATACATACACATATACAGAGACATACACGCAAGCGTACATGCGTATATGAGCTCATGCATAAGTAAATCTTTTAAGTGAACAGAAGTAACATCAAACAAATCATGGGCCTTAAAAGAATCAGGAAAGTTATTCTCTCTCTGTGTCTCTCTCTCTCTCTCTCTCTCTCTCTCTCTCTCTCTCTCTCTCTCTCCCCGCCCCCTTCTTCCCGCTACCTCATATCTCCCTTTCTACGCTCTTAGCCACCTTTCCCAGATACCTAACCTATGCTTTTTGAGGCAGCAAGAAAATTCCCCAGCTCCAGTTAGTGATTGCTGCTTGCTGTAACAACCAGAAAGAAAAATACTTTGCATGGTGGTTTCAGATGCTGAAAAGATTTTGAGACAAGATGATTTTTGAAATGTTGCATCCTGGGGGTTGGAGGTCTTCCATAGCTCAAATATGAAGCAACAGAAAATAAGGCACTGGAGACAGCTTATTTCAAAATCTTCTAGTCCACTGAAAACAGGCCATAGCCTACAAACGTCGACTTGCTATTTATTAGGTCAGAGACTTCAAAGACAACATTTACTAAGAAGCAAAAGGACAGAGAACAAAACCAAGGGCATCTTCTCTGTGAGCAGGTCTGAAAAGATCATTTGCAATCCAGAAACAAAAATAACCGCTGAATACTGGCATGAATCTACCAACTGGTCGGAGTGTAGCAAGCAAAGAACACACTAAACATCCACAGAACTCTCTCTCCAGGGAGCTCTCCTACAGGGATCTGAAGTCATTTTATTGGAAAATATTTGGCATTCTTACCGTGCTTTACAAAAAAAAAAAAAAAAAAAAAAAAAAAAAAAAAAAAAAAAGGCCAGGACTTCTAAAACGTAAGTAGAAAGGCAAAGGCATAAATCAATTCTTAAAAACTGTTAGAATAAAAGGAGGGTTAAATCAAGAAAACTAAAGAACAGTTGTATGGACTCTGAAAACCAAAGCCTACAATGATGCACTTGGGGAGAGAGATGGGGACAGAGAGGAAGGATGAGAAACTGTCTAGGTAGGAGGGTGGGGAGGACCGGGGAGGACCAAGGAGGAGAAAGATAGGATCAAAATATATTGTATGAAAAAAGTTAAATATAAAATTAATTAATTAAAAAAAGATAATACGCGGAGAAGAAATTCAGTCACTGAAACAGATGGTAAGCAACCCCAAGAGGGCAAGTAGAAAAAAAGACTGTAGAGCGGGGGTTTGGAAAAGTAACCTAATTATAATCGTTTCTAAGGAACTATTAGTGAAAAACCTACAGAGAAATAATCATCAAAGACATATTTGAAAAAAAAAGTACTTAAAAAATATCTAAGAATCAAATTATGTTCTAAACAATACCAATTGAAAGCCACATTCAGACAAAAATGTTCAATCCTAGAGAAAAAAATGAAATACAGAATCCTTCTGTATTCAGGCAAGAAAACAAAACATGTCAACACACAAATCAAATCAAAACAAGTCACCCTTGGGGGCACAGATTTCAAATTTCCATACAGTCTTTAATTTCTCATTTATACCAGCACATGCCCGAAATGGGAACTTTGACCAAAGAAAGCCATAGCCAGCCACCGCACTTTTTTTTAGACGTAAAGGAACTCAAAAAATATTCTCATATTCAAAAGTTCTGAAACTGTGCTGCTCTGTAACCTTCATGAAGCAGTGTGCTGTTCTGTGTGTAAAATAAATGTACACAAAAAATAAGATCCTTATTTACAATAGTTACTACTTCATGACAACAGCTAAATAAAACACATTATTAAAATTTCTTTTAAAGTAACTCAGGTCAACTTCAACCACCAAGATACAAAATATGAGAACTCAAAGAATCTAAGTTTAGGATAAAATAGGCTGCATAAACTTGGAAATATACTTAGTTTCTATAAATTTCATTGTCCAATTAAAGCTACTGTTTTTAGAGACAATATAAAATATTTAACAGCAATCAAGAGATAAACCCTGAGATTATATCAGTAAAAACAAAGAATAAAGAACGGAAACATTAAATTCATTGTTACAGACACTACTGTTTTGATATTAAGAGATATACAACTAATAATACTTATACAATCTTAACAGATGACTCCTCCTTAAAAACAGTTAAGCCAAAAATTACTGCAGTGTCTTTACTTATGTACAGCTAAAGCAGCAGAGGTTGGATTTTTTTTCTTTTTTTAAATAAAGCAAGAACGCTCAGAGATAAGGAAGCAAGACTGAGGCTCATTTTGTAGCCCAAGGAGAAAAGGAAAGGGCACCAGTATAGCTGATTGAACCACAATCTGGATCGCACACTTTGAACGAAGCACATAGACACTTGGACCCCACTATTACCCCTCTATTGGGACCCTGTGTTGGCAGCAGAGGCTTTGGCATCAGGACACAGTTGGCAAGGACAAAATGAGGACACAGACCCAGCACAGCCTCCAGAGGCTTCTCTCAAATTCTTCAGAATTAGAGCACACTTCAGTGCACAGAGACGGCACAAAACAGTTAGAGAGAGGGATGTAGTCAGAAAGAGGGGCAGTAAGATTAAGAGACATCCTGACATTGCCTCTTTTGGGTGACTATACACACTTCATTCTAGTTAATGAACATGGTGATACTTTTCCTCCTCCTTTAGGCCATGACCTCATGCCTTCTCCTTTATCCAAACTAACGTTTTATAATCTTTCTGAACTTCTTTCTGGTCTCTACCTACTAAGTCTTTTGTTCCCTCAAATAGTGTTATATTGATATAACACTAATATATCCTTTAAGTGACTAATGACTATTGGATCTTTGGGTTCTGAGTGAGAATTTTGTATCTTAAATCTGCCAAGGACTAGCTCTTTGGCAGCTGTGTTCATACACACAGATGGGGCACAGTCTCTGACCAGTGGTCTTGTAAATGTACCTGTGGATCTGAAAATAAAGACAGTAAGAAGGATTTCTACAAACTGGAATGGGGAGAAAATGATGAAAGAGTAAGAAGTTGATGGACAGACATGTGATATACAGCACATGCTAACTAATAACTCTAAATGTTCACTCTTGTTAGCAGTTGTCACGTGGCATGCATGTAATTAACTTTCATGACTAACCATGTCTCAATACCAATGGCTACATACGCTTCCTCATCGGAATAAATATGGTTCCCAGGCAGATACATCATATCACAGGTAGAGATACAGGAGACAGAGGAAGCCTGCATTCTTATGTGGTTGAATAGCAGGTCATGGGAATGAGAGACTATTGCCTTTTTATTAAATTTATGTATCCAGATCTCTTTGACTCTGTTTCTCCTTGTTTGTAGTTTTTACAGGCATTTACTATTCAACGTTACAAAACCACTTGTAATTGCTACTACATTATAGTCATTTTACAAACAGCTCCAGGACTGCTCAGGATAAACTTCAGTGAGTATCCAGAACCTGTGGTGTTTCAGCAAGAATGACATGTGAACGCATGGGCTACTGAGGATAAAAAGATGAACATAAGGAGTTGGTGATACCCAGGACTTCACAGGTAAAAACACACTCCTGATTCTAATGATCTAATGGATGCCTGCCCATTTTTCAGAAAAAAGAAAAAGAAAAGGTCACTGAGGAGATCAAATCAAAGAAATTTTATAGGTAATTGTGCAAATGACCAGATGGATATTCCTTAAAGATTTACTAAATGACAAGAATATCGCATCTAAGAATATTTACAGTCCTTCCTTAGGGAAATGACAATTGAAAGACTTAATTCTTGACGGACTATCACTCCAAATCTAAGGCTTTACTATTTACATCTCCTATCTGTGCTTCTAGCTGATACCAAAAAGTGATTTCTATTTTAAGGACCTTTGACTATAAGGTCTCTTAAGAACTGCCTTAATAAACTAGTCTTTCTGTCTCCAATCTGAAAATAGTCATGATAGCACCATAGCCTGTCCCTCCTGCTGGTGAGCTGGGCAAGGAACTGGGCAGAGAGGCAGATATGAAACTCAGAGAAGAACGCAATGGGCTATGAGTTTCCAGTGTCTAAGAAGACTCTGGCAGTAACACAGAGCCAGACAACAGGCAGGATAATAGTGGCTCCCAGCACAGGGAAAGGGGGCTGTTACTAACCAGAAAAGTCCCTGGTCCAAATTATAGACTAGTGAAGAAGGAATCAATGAAGATGGCAGAGGCTAGGCTTTCTTGTGCCATCTGAAACCTGATATAGTATTCTAATACATTTCCTTTTGAGTAAGGACAAAAAGGCATATAAATGAGTTATGAAAAAATCATTATTATAAAATACCTCTTGTATTTCCAAAGTTTTGATTACCACTTTTTGCAAGCACCTGTACCTGCCGAGTCACCTCATCAGCCCTAAGTCTTTTTTTTTAACATCTCTCAGTTCTCTATTCCCCTCCCCATCTCCATCTCTGTCTTGGTCCCTCCCCTTAATGTTCATGCTTAAATCTATATTAAAAACATTAAAAACATTTTCTGTATTGCTGCTTTTAAAAATAGTTAAAATACAATTACATCATTTTCCCTCTCCCTCTATGTAGAAGTAATTTTTATTTCCCTAACGTAATTATTCCAGTGGCTTACTGGCTCCAACTGCTAACCTAAGCCTGGTCCTGGAAGATTCTAGCCTCCGTACACTCTTACCTAGGCCTAGAACATTTTCAGCCTCTGAGACTTACTGGTGAATAAGCTTACCCCTTCCTAGTTCTTTCTCATTCTGGCTGGCTGACTCAACTCAGCTCTTCTGGCTCAAACTCCTCTCCAAGCTGACTGATTCAATCTGGCTTCTCTCTAAGCCTCTCACTTTTTGCTCTGCTCTGGCCTCAAACTAACTCTGGCAATTTGTTCTAATCTTCTGGCTCTGTCTCCTTCTCTGGCTCATTCTATCTTCATCTGTGTCTAGGTTGTTCTTTCTCTGCAACCTGTCTCTGAATAAATGTCCTGGTAAAACTGCCCTCTCTCTTTTTCCCCATGTTGCTCTTCTTTAAGTAGCCTCTCTCCTCTCTCTTAGGAGAGTTGGGAGTGTCCTATTCTGTAAAATCTTTCCCTTATTCATCACTTTGTCTCCCACTCAATTAGACATCACTTTCAAACATAGAAGCTTCCTTCTACAAACTAACTTTACCTTCATTGTTTGGGATTAAAGGTTTGTGCTAAGGGCTGAGCCACATCAAACTACAAACAGGGTTTTCAAAGATAGAATCAGTGTTGACAGTGTGATCAAATATCCTATAACACTTTCTTTATGCCCCTCCAATATCTGACCCTTCCTTGGCTCCCTCCCAAACTCACAGCTTCCTCTTCTTCAACCACTGTTGTAACATATACACATAGATAAATAAACATATAAATAAAATCTGCAGAATCTATTTGTTTCTAGGGCTGACTACTTGATATTGGACACCACCAAAGGCCTCATCCAAGGGCCCTAGTTCTCCCTCCTTTGGCACAGGTGAAATTTCTCCTATCTACCTTAGGATATCAACTGTGTTAGAATTGCTCAGGTCTTGGTTAGGCAGCCAGGTTGTTGAGATTTCATGGGTATAGCTTCCCTACCAATCACATTCATATTCATATTCATTTTTTCTCTCTCTCTCTCTCTCTCTCTCTCTCTCTCTCTCTCTCTCTCTCTCTCTCTCTCTCTCTCATCTGAAGATGTATAAAGAAGGGAGCAATGATAAAGGAAATGAGTGTGTGAGTCCACAGTCAGAAAATTACACCCAGAGTTGATTCCTAAGAAAAGGACGCTGAAGACAACCAAAGGGTCAACTCTGGCATTTATGGCTTCCAAAAAGCAAATCCCACCTTTTATGCCCCTAATTCTGGTCTTCAAGAGCCCATACTCTGTGTTCCCTTGAGTTCCATTTTGAGATTGTTTAAATCCTCCTTCCCCTACAGGGAGGCTTCTATAAGATTTTCCTGCTCTCTCAATGCTCACACTCCCCACCCACAACTCTCAGGAAGGTTTGCAGAATTATTTTTGTTGCCATACATGTAGCATTCTTTTATTTTGACATCTTTTTATTTTTTGAAATTTAAATATATCATTTCTTCCCTCCCCTCTAATTCCTCCCAGACAACCCACCTTGCTCTCAAATTTATGTTTTTTCTATAATTTCTGATATTTCTAAATAGTAAATTCAACCTGTGCAGTCTCTAGAAAGTTATTTGTATGTATATGCTATACATATGTGTATCACTTCAGGGCTGACCATTTGGTACTGGATAACCAATTAGGAGACTCTTCCCTGAGGAATACTATTTCTTCTGCTCTCAGCATTCCTTAGTTGCCTGTAGTTTTTGTTGTTTTGTTTGTCTAGAGTTGAAGCCCCGTAAGATCCCTTCCATTTTAGCATGTCTGTTCGTGTTGTCTTTGTTTAGGTCTTTAAAAACGTATTCTTAAGATCAAAAATCAAATAAGAACAGACAGAGCCAGTACTGAGTTTATCTCATATATAATTCCACTTGACCACACAGGAACAGCTCTGTAAGTTTGTTGTTTTCCCTTAGACAAATGAGGAAATGTGGCACAGGGGACAACTGTGGCATGACTGAAGTAACGTGGGAGCTGGGAACCACACTCAAGTCTAAAAAGTCTGACATTAAAGCCTGTGTTTTCTTGTGTCCTCTATTATTCTACAATGGAAATAACAGCTAACACCAACTATGAGGAATGGATAAACAAGGGAGGTGTGGCCTTTGAAACAAGTACTGACAGATGCTACAAGATACATGAGACTCTCAAAGCATCAAGGTGAGTGAAGGAAGTCAGCAGACAAGCCACATGTTGAATGACTCGGTATGCAACTCTCAGGAAAGATAAATCTATGAAGAAAATATAGGTTACCGGTTGCCTGGCACTAGCAGTCAAAAATGAGATAAAGTAATAGCAAATGGGGACAATGTATATTTTCTGGGTTGTGTTCCAAAACTGGATGCTAATGTTGGTATGACACTGTCAATTTGCCAAAAGACATTGTATTGCACTCTCCAAACAGATGGATTTCATGCTATGTAAATTATGTCTTAACAAGTAGGTTAAAATAAACAATCAAGCAGGCAAACTGCACTGCCTCAGCTCCTGGCTCTGTGCCCATTCTGACTGTTCTTGCTGGATGCAGGTCTCTTATTCTGGCTGTTCTTGCTAGATGAAGGTCTCCTATTCCAGCTCTTCTTGCTGGGTGCAGGTCTCCTATTCTGGATGTCCACAGCTGTCCTATTTGCTTCACTGGGGGAATCACATCATGACTCTGGCTCTCTCTTGGATATTCTGTATTAGCAAGGGTTCTTTAGAGGACCAGAACTGATGGAATATATATCTCAAAATGGTATGGTTTTTTTTTTTTTTTTTTTTTTTTTTTTTTTTTTTAAAAAAGAAAGGCTTACAGGCTGTGGCTCAGCTTGTCCAACATTGGCTGTGTCCTGATGAAAAAGCCGAGATCTGACAGTTGTTCAGTCCAAGAGGCTGGATTTTAGTTGCTTTCAGATGTAGTCAAGTTGACAATTGGGATTAGCTATCACACATTCAAAATTCAGAGCAAACATTTAGAGCAAAGTTGTCACCAAAGTGTTTTACAACAGAAGCCAACAATTAGGAAAGTTCCATTTGGCATACACCAGGACCAATTCCTTCAAATTTGGAAAGATTTAGCACTTCCTTCTTTGCCTTTAAAATATATTGTAAGAACAATTAATTGACTTTTTAATATTTTGCACTAAATCTTTTTACCTCTATTGAGATAAAATTAAAAGTTAAAAATAAAAAAAAATCAGATACTTGCACTAAAACCACATTTTTTTTATTAGAAAGAGAAAAAGAGTTGAGCAAAAGAGTAAGAATAACTTTCAAAATTAAAAAGGAGAATGGGATCCATGACCTTATTCCCTAGAGCAAGCCTGAGAAGACTTTTTTGGAAATGCCAATTAGTAAATATTTTAAGATCAATGAACTAACAAGAAAAAAAAAAATCAAAAGTGTTATGTAGTGTATGCCTATCATCACCTAAACTGAAACGACTAAAAATATAAAATTCATTTATAGCTAGCTCATAGGCTGTATAATTTGCAGTAGGCTAGATTTTATTGATTGGCCAATTGCCAGTTCAAACACACATCCAGAGGTACACACAGGCCCAATAAAGTTTGCAACAACAAACTTTATTATAGCAATGTAGAATTAGACCCTTGTAATGTGTTTCTGAAATATACTCTTAAGTAATTACAATTATATTATAGCACAGAGCGTTTCCAACTTTTCAGTTGGAGAAGTCAGGTTAACTTCTAAACTCAGAAGAATCATATTAAGATTGGCTTCTATCATGTAAAAACACACAAATTTTGTTTGCTTTCTTAGAGAGTGATGACTCCCTTACAGAATATTTGTTCCTAACAGCTTCTTCTTTCTTTCTTCTTTTTCTTTGTTTCTTTTTGTTTGCTTACTTAGAGACAGTGTCTTGGTTAATTTTAGAGACGTTAAAATACTAAAATATTAGGTAGAAAGGTTTATAGACTTAGGGACTCCTTGTATATAATGAAGGGAAACAATTCAGTACGGGAATAAAGCATGGCATGTTTTATAAGGATTTATAAGGATAATTATAAAATATAAAAATGTGTTGGGAAAAAGCCAGAAGGAATTGGTATTTTCCCCACTAAAGATGTCTGTGGTCTCAAATTATGAAAGAGAGATAAGCCCCAGGAAGAAGAAAAAGTTTGGACTAGTTGAAAATGGTTTGTGAAAGCGAAAGAATTTTAGAGAGAGGTACAAGATTTTTTAATAGGAGGCATGGAGGTCCTTGTGCTCTGAGATAAGCACTAAGGGAACCTGGGAATTTTACACACAGGGGTGCTCATTCAAGAGGAGGAAGACATAATCTGTTATCTGCCCAGAAGGCTGGGAGCGGATGTGCATTTGAGCCTGGTGACCTTTGTGCTAGACATCCACATTGAACCCTCCCCCAGACCCTTATCATAAAATTGTTTTTCTCTGTCAATCTATACCACTCATCTTTATGGCAGGTGTGACAAGTGCTTTACAATGACTTTCAATATAGTCACATGTGATCCTTATTTAGCTGACTGTGTCTTTCATGGAGATTGATGTGTACATGGGACTGAGTTAATTATCACCAGGAAAGTGATAACCAAACTGTATTGTTCGTAAATATGCCTAAAATATGACACTCAGCGTCAGACACCAGAACTTTGAACCAAAACCGGCAACTTAGTTCTGTGGAGTCAAACTGCTTTCTGGCTTCCCACAGGCTTCGGTAGTTACAGAGACCCCCACAATTTCTGGGACAGATGGATATAAAATCAAACCATTTGGATTTTTGTAGTCACTGAACTGACACAAGAGAACACTGGCCCCTGAATAAACTTCAATTCTCTGTATGCAAATAGGGAAGTTTTCCAATAAATAAAAAAGACTTAGGGGTTCAATTCCCAGGACTCAGAAAAAGGCAAAACCTGGTTTCTTTTTGTTCAAATTAGGAACTTTTTCAATAATCAGAAATACTTTGGGTTCAATTCTTAGCACTGGAGAAATAAGGATCACCAAGAGAGGCTCCCTGGATCTGACCTTAATGGAGAACAGCGATCTTCCAATCACCACACAGCTCTCTGGTGCAGACGGGCAATCTAGAGTCAAACATCTCCTGTGCTTCGTGTCCTTAATTTCTTTGTGATTTCTTTTGTGTTGTTTTTGTATTGATTCTATTTTGCCAAGTGCTTTAAGCTTTTATATATTTTACAAAATAAAAATGAAGTTTTTTTGATTTACCACTAGCTTGGGATTTTAGAGTCCTAGAAGTCTGGAGGACATGTATATTATATATGTATTTGTGAACATGAATTTGTTTAGGTTCCAAGGTTCTTAAGATCTCTAGAAATCTGATGTATTTATTGATATATTTGAATATATGTTATCAGTTATAATTACAGTGTAATATTACTATATGCTTCAAAAACAACCAATTATTTTTTTCTGAATCCCTAAGGGAAAAATAGAATTATGTAAAATGTGTAGTTTTTGTCTCAAAACTACTATACAAAATGGAATTTGTTTTGCCCTTATTAGTTTGTGTGTGTATTTTACTTTTAAAACCTAACAGCTTTTCCTTGCATTTTTGTTTTAAATCTCATAAACTAACACTCTTCACATTTCTACTATACTGATACATCAAAAGCCTTTTAGTTTAATTTCTGATCTCAGACTCTAAATCAATAAAATCCTGAAATTAAGCTCTATAGATAGATTTGGATATAGCCTTTGACTACAGCAAACACACTACTCTAACCGACTTGCTCATTTGTCTATTCTTCTTAATGTCACCTACAGTTCTGACCACAAGACTCCTTGCTCTCAGCTTTAATGGCTTCATTGTCCTGATGGCCATCATTTGGGGACTGAGCTGGCAACTGCAGCTCCGCTTTGTTTTCAAGAGATGCTCCTTCACCAAATCTAAAATTACAATCAGGTCTGCCATAGGCAACTGGGATAGAACAAGAATCCCGTCTGAGAAGGAGGCTTTTCAAATATGGGTGGAGAGCCCCAGCTCTCTCCATCCTCAGTGTACCCTTTGGACACATTTCACTTCCTCAGAATGAACCGTAATTAGCAAAGCCACCAGAGTTTTACAAACATCACTGGGACATTCATAGTAAAGTCCAAGGAGAAACAGCTGAGAAAGAACTCTGAGTTTCTTTTTCCTTCAATAGAATGGAAGGTCACAGCCATGGATCGATGCAACTGAAGAGGGATCTGATGATATCCAGTTTCTAAAAACTAGTTTGGGGGAAACTATATATTCATAAGACAACAATTTATAGAATGACATACCTGCAACGTGTTTTATGATAATTTGTAGACCTCATCAATGCCAAAATTTTTCCTAAAAGATGGCTATGTAGAAAAAAAATTAGTGAGCACCTATTTAAGACTGAGAGGTTGGGCCTGAAAGTAAAGTATTGTCTAAATCCTGAATACTAGCACTGTACAATACTGGAGCTTACCATGGTTATTTGATGTTCCTTATAGAACATCTGCCCACCTAGGTAAGTTAATCTGGGTGCCCTTTATTCACTAAAATTATAAACACTGAATTAAAGCTATTACTTCTAGCAATGAGGTAGTAACAACTTTCACACTTAGAAATCTGATGTTGATACTGAAGTTCTAACTTCTATAGAAGGCACATGACTCATATATATTATAGCTGCACTTAGAGATATATTTTTAAGTAATTCTGTTTCTTAATTTTCCTAGAGTTTTTGATCTGAAAAAGAATGAAAGTCAGTTTTCCTTGAAGTTTAAAAAATGAGAAAAAGGAAAATGATGTTCAGGGCTCATGTTGTACAAATCACTTGATATTGGCAACTACCATCTCCTTCATCATCAATATCACCATGAAAACATGGACACAGCATCCACATCGTCTCCAGAACCCTGTGTAACTTTGTCAGTTTGATATTTATTTTCAATTGCTTATCATTTTGTGGTTTAGAAAGATAATAAGTTTTATTTCATTTATGTTCCCTCCTCTGGAAGTCACTGAAAATGTCCTATCTACATTTGCAAGCTCAAACTTGCATGCAAATATAAATCTGTGAATTAAATTTGGGATTTTAATGTAGGAAGTTAAGGCCAAGAAATTGGAGTCTGCTTGAGAAGTGTCAATTTCTTACTCCATAAACACAAGACAGAAGGGCTGTGGGAATGGCTAGTGTTAGAAAATGAAGAGGAATCCACCCGTGACCTCTGTCTTCAGAAAGGAGAGGTCCACTAGCAACCAGCAGATGAACACATAAGACTACCAATAAATACGACTGAAATCACCATTTAGCATCATGGAAAAAAACAGGTCTTTGCATTGAGAGTCGTAATCACATTGAGGCTGGTTCAAAATTATTTCCCAGAATAGGCTGTGGGATATTACAGAGGGTTTTGTTGCTGTTGCTATCGTTCTTTTTACTTATCTTTTTTTTCTGTGAAATTCTAGGTGGGAAAAGAATCCACCTGCTCTGTCAGCTGGCATGGATATTTTTATGCACCTTTGTGAAGGAGAGCACATCCAGCCAATTTGCCTCGTTGAATCATAGGATATAAGCTGATATATAATTGGTGCTGGGTGGTGGGGCCTGTAAGGAATCTGACAAACTCCTCAGCAATCATTCCGTGTTTGTCTGGAAGTTAATATACATTAGCCTGCAGAGTCTGTCTGAGTATGATGCTAACAGACACACTGAAGGTATTTTGTACAATATTGGCAGAGATGAGTGGTAGTTAACTGCCCAATGCTATCACAAAGTAGAAAGTGGATATAACAACTATTCATATGTGAGCATTACAAAGCCACCAGATCAATTTAATTCAATACCAAGAGTTAGTTAGTAGTACAAACCATTCTGCTAGATACCAAAAAAACCCTGGACAGATGACTTTTAAATACATTCCCATTAACAGTCAAGATGAAATAGATATCCAGATGACCAAACTCTGGATGACATATCAGGTGGATTCGATCATGCTGCCTTTGGGGTTCCAGAGAATGTCATGTCAGATGGTAGGGCAAAGTTTTTCCTACTTCTGGAGAGGTATACAAGGGCTCTGGAGCAATCGTGAGGCCTTTCCCTTGCTCTGAGAAAGATGTAACAATTTCTAATTCTAATTCAGAAGGAGAAGTTAGTGAGTTCGTAGTTAAAGAAGGTGTTTTAGTTAAAGTTTCTATAGCTGTGATTAAACACTGCGACCAAAATCAACTTGGGGAGGAAGGGTTTATTTCATCTTAAAGCTTATAAATCAATCATCTAGGAAATCATGGGAGGAACTCAAGGCAGTAACCTATACAAAGGCCATGAAAGAGTGCTGCTTACTGGCTCACTCTCCATGGATTTTTTTTTTTTTTTAACTTGCTTTCTTATACACCCCAGGCCCACCTGCCAGGGATGAAACAACCCACAATGAATGGGCTGGGATTTTTCACAGCAGTCACTGACCAAGAAAATGCACTATAGATTTGCCTACAGGCAAAATTTATTTAGGCATTTTCTCAAGTCAGAGTGCTTCTTCCCAAATGACTCTAGCTTGTGTCAACTTGACATAAAACTAGCCAAGGAAGGGAGGATGCTCCAAAGTGCAGCCTTTTGTGTATGGTTACACTGGATGTAGTAGCTCAAGGATATAAGCCCTGATGCATATCTACAACCAGGCAGAGTCCTCTTGGGCTCTCCCCGGTGAGTACAGAGCTTATTCAAGCCTGGCATTTTTAGAAGTATATGAAAATTCCACCTAATAGAGATGAAAAACTTTGAAAACTACATTGTTGTCTATAAAAGTGCCAACGTACTGAGCCACATTACTTATTAAAACATTACTAACATTAAACTCTTGGTAAAATAATTTACAAGGAAGCTAAAAAATATGTTTTTGAAGATAACAGACACCTGGAGGGAAAGAGGGAAGAAGTTGTGTCCCTTCTCAATGCCAAGTTCTTGATGTCTTAATTTACTCATGAACCTTAAGAAGGTTCTTAAAGAGAGCTTAAGATTAAGATTAATTAAGATTAATTCATTAAGATTAATTAAGATTAAGACTTATCTATATGTCAGATCAAAATTTACATGGTAGAAGTACTGGATTAAACAGTTTCTTTCTTTCAAAACTCCTTTAAAGGAAGTAACAATCTCCTCACTTCCCCAAGAAAATCAAAGTTCATATCAAGTACACAAATACATCTGATGCTCTTTGTAAATTGCCAAATTTAGGACTTGACTATTAGTGCAGTGATGTGATGTTTTCTTCTGATGCCCTAGGGTCTACGTTCAATACCTTATCCCCTGAACAGTGCCACTAGTATCTTCACCTCCTAGAAAGTCATGTCTATGTATAACCAGCTCTACTTCATTCTTGTACTGGGGATCCAACCGATATATCAGCAACACTAATTAACTCACCTAAGACCCATCAATCAGGCACCAGATAAGAAACTTGAGACAACTGCTAACAGAGCAGTCTGTGTCCCAGAAGGTAGAAAGGGTCCTCAACACTAAGTCTTCAAGCACACAAGTCTTTATACAGGTCTCAAACAGCGCACCAATATCAAATGAGTATCAACAAGACAGCTCTTTGTGGAATTATCTTCTGAGAACAATGTTTTTTTATTCTAAAAAGATAAGTTTTGGGGCAGGGACAGTCACTAACCTGTGTACTGTCAGAAATCATTCAAGACAAGATAATAAACTCCAGAAGCTCACAGTTGGATTCACTCTGGCAATGATTATTTTTAAATACAGTGACATTTTCTTTGTTCTTAACTGTTTCCAACTACACTCTCATTTTGGGGAAGCATAAAAGCTCCGGAGGGAAAATATAGAAAGGCCAAGAATTTATTGCCCTTCTGTATAAAGCAATGACTCACAGGAAGCATCCCCGGGCTACTGACTCTTAAACCGCCTTTGTAACTGTCTTCTATGTCCAGGAGGGAATGAGAATGAAGGAAAATGAGAGACAGGCTTGTGTGAATCGGAAATGAGAAGTGCGGGTGGACCTCTAAGTATTTCTCTTCTTCCCCAACAAGCTGCCTGGTTCTCATTTTTTCCATTTCTACACAGTGACTTCTCACCCACAGTCTCTCGGAGTCCCTACGTGTTAAGAAGGAGAAGAGAAGGAGAAAGAAACACACAGAGAAAGGAGGAAGTCTCTCTAATTCCCAACTCTGTACCAGAGAGGTGCTGTGATTTGGAATTTACTAATGCTTACAAAGACACCTTGGAGATTACAGAGCCTTACAAATGTCAAGAGCTGCTGTTACAACCTGCTCACTTAACTCTGTGGCCTCTTCAGGCCCATGTTCCTCTTGTTCCTGAGGCAGCAAAGGATCTCAAGGGAAGTAGATTATCATGACCTAGTCCCAGGAAAAGTTTTCTATATGAATCTCCTTTCCCCAAGCCTAACGGATTCTCCCCACAAAGGTGCAGCTTTTGTATTAATTGTTCAATGTCATATGAATGTGGTACTTAATATAACTTTACAAGGAAATTAAGACACATTGATTAAAGGATATTGCTCTACTGGGGAACATAAGATTGATAAGAATCTCGCAGAGATGGTCTTGAGTTCTTTCTGTAGTGGCTGAGAGATTAAGAGCTATGTTTTTCATTAATCCTATAGCTGTGTTTCCTATGATTCTCAGAATGCCACATATTATCTATTAACCATTTACATATATGAAGCATTAAGACTCGCCATTCTTTTAATAAACCACTTGACTTTGCCATGTATCAGCTACAGAAAGGAATGAATGTCTGAGAAGAAAACAAAAATATGTACATTTCCAGTACATGTGGAGAGGGTAAAAAGAAGACCCTTTGTTAATTACTGTGTATGAGTAACTGGGGGTTTCTTTCTTCCTTTCCAAAAGGAAGAGGGTGTCACACACTCAAGTTCTTACATAGTCTCTTATTTACAACATTCTCTCTTGGGTGCTTTATTTTGAACAAAGGCGTATTCTCTTCATGAAGCCACTCAACCTCCTCAATCAACGTTAGTTTGTGATGGCCAGGAAGGTCAGCTGACCCCATCAGCTATTTTAAGAAAGTAGAGGCATTTAACAAACAAACAAACAAAAGGCTTGACTGTTCTAGCGTCATGACCATGTAATTGTTCGTATTAGTCATGATTATAAACAGACTCTTAAGATCCGTCTTAGTAAGGAATGCAGTAAGGAAAAGAGTAACATTTTAGAGATTGTCAGTATACATCTATTGGAAGAAAGAAAAATAAAATGCATGAAAGAGGTAAAGGATTGCTGGGCATGGGATAAAATTTAGAGCAGTTGTTCACAACTGGTGGGTCATGGTCCTTTCACAGGGGTCACCTAAGAGCATCAGAAAACACAGATATTTACGTTATAATTTATAACAGTAGCAAAATGACAGTTAAGAGGTAGCAATAAAAATAACTGTATGGTTGGGGGTTACCACAACACAAGGAACTGTGTTAAAGGATCACAGGAATTAGGAAGATCAGGGAGGCTGAGAACCACTGGGCTAAAGAAAGAATTTCAAAAATGGATGCCAAACACCACCCCAATGGAGGAAATAATAAACAAACAAACAAACAAACAAACCAAAGTCTGCTGCTTTCTTCTGGATTATGAAGTATCTCTCCATTGAAGTCAAAGACAGAACGCAAATATAGAATGTGAACACGTTACTTCATGATGGTACATGAGCAAGCACTTCTATATAAGCCTACAATTAATGCAATTAGCATACAATTGATACTGTTTCATCCTCTAAAGTGGACACATAGTGGCCGGGGACGTAGTTCAGTTTAGAGAGTGCTTGCCTAGCAGGCACAAGGCCCTGGGTTCAATCCTTAGCACTGCACAAACCAGCCATAATGATCTAAGTCTATGGTCCCAGTCCTTAGGAAGTAGAGCAAGAGGATAATTTCAAAATGATATTCAACCACAAAGCAGGTTTGAAGCCAATCTGGGCTACATGCAACCTTGTTTCCAGACCTCCAAAGGGTTGGCCCTAGAATGTCTTTATATAGGAAGGCATCCTGTCACCTGCCTTTGGTATGTGGCAGTTGAGAAAGTCTAAGCTTAGCAATAGTATGAAAGTGAGTCAGAGACAGGTCAGACATTGCCTCAGTGCTCAGCCACTAGAGTTCCAGAATTAGGAAGGATACAAGGAAAAAAAAAAAAAAACCTTGTATTTTAAAGGGACCAAGACATCTATTTAGTACTTTTGTTATGATAAAAGAATCTCATACTTATGTTTTCTTCAGAGCAAACAGACGATTGTGCTAACTTCAGAATCCATGCTCCGAATTTCAAATTGTGTGTGCTAACAAAGGGGTGGGGCCCTAAAACAGTATTTCAGTGCTTGCAGACAAGGAATCAAGCCATTGGAGTGTTTGAGGAATCTTTATTGTAACACCATTTTCCCTCCAAAGTTGGTCTGCCAGGCTATCCTTTCACATTCATGTGAACAGAACATTCTGGAAATAGGTCAAGAAGTTTTTGTTTTTAATGACCCATGACAGCCAACTACTTCTATTTAATCTACTCTATACCCTTTAAGGTACTATTGCATATGCTCCTATGATCACCAATGACCAGAGTGCCCTCAATTAGGACCTAAGCCAGGCTTGCCTTTTACAGTCCACCTAACAACTTTACTTTGTGGCTCAAAAGCAGAACCTGAGCCTACTAGGCATGTATAATCATATGTCAATAAATAGTGAATTTTCTTAGCTCTCATGATAATTTTAAATGTCTACCCTTAATTAGAAAAAAGTATGCTCAATTAACTCTACTTACACAATCACCACACACAGAGACATACACAGACACACACATACAGAGAGAGAGAGAGAGACAGACAGACAGACACATGGCCCATCAGAGTCTTCTCTTTAATCTCTTCCTGGAACCTTCAATAGCAACAAACAATAGTAACACCATCTTGCCAACTATAAGACTCTCTCTCCTCTCTCTGTCTCTCCCAGTCTGTCTCTCCCTCCTCCCTTCTCTCTCTCTCTCTCTCTCTCTCTCTCTCTCTCTCTCTCACACACACACTGTCTCTTTAAAGAAAAGGCAGGGATAGTATCAGTTTAAACATTTAAATTCTCTTGTTGCAATATATATGAACATACAATGATGTCAAATGACAGGTGTAACTTATAATATTTACTATCAGCTTTATATTAAATTAAAATTAATATTATAATGTTGGGAATCAAATATGTCAAATTAAAGTTGATACTAGAAATCGTCCAAAGGGCTGAAGGACATTGGAAGGTGTGCTGCAAAAAGATGTCCCCTGGAGGTGATCTGGGCATGTACTTAGAAATTCGGGGCAGCTGTTGTTACTTGCACAAGACTGAGACTGTCAACATATAAACATGGGTGGGGGAGAGACTTGTGAGCCCCCCACAGGCCTCCCTGAGGGACTACAGGAAGTCAATGGTCATTGGGGGAGAACTTGTCACTTTCTTCAGTAGTGTGACTTCTGATGAATTGTTCATGCTTGGGGAAGTAATTTGTCACCCATGCTCACAGTGGGTCATACACACAAAAGCAACATGGAAGTAGAAGAGGGATCCCGTGGGAAGAAGAATGGTTTCAGTGGAAGGGAGAATGGGGGGTGGGGTGGGAGGGAAGTGAAACGGCCAAAATTCATTATACACACATAGGAGACTATCAACAAATATGAAAATGTAAACATTCCTTTAAAAGAATCAATCCAGCGTAAGGTGATGCAATATCATACAAAGGCAAGAAGAAAAAGCAATGTTGGCTTTTATATCCTAATGAGTAGCTGACTGACATCTGTTTCCCAGAGTAGCTCAGCGTTCAGCCTAGTGCTGGTCTAAAGTTTCCCACATGAGAGGAAAGCAGGGCCCAAAACCCAAGCTGATACAATAGCCCCTCTCTGTACACTGCACATCCTCTCTCAAGTATCTCAGACTTTGCCGGTCAGGAGCTAGGCACAGGAATTATCAAAGCACTGCATACAAATCATCAGCTGCTTGTCTTCTCCAGGGATGCTGTTCCTGGTGTGAGCCCAGGCTCAGGTTCTGCAAACCTCCCTAAGAGCAAGGTGGAACTGCTTGGTGGTGACAGAGATTCCCTCTCTACAGGACAGAGAGTTAAGCTCCAGCAGAGGTAGCAGTCATTTATATCCATTAGCTTCACTGAACCACAGAGTCAGCTGCAAGTTACATATGCATCCCCACAGCCCCCAGATAGCACTAGGCAGCTCTCTTGGTCTCACCGGAAGGCAATACAAATCTCATGCGGTTTACAGAGCATAGCAGTTTAGCTGGTGAAAAGACAAACATCTCAGTGTGTAAAGTGAAGGAAGAGAATTTGTAAATAGTGGGTAGTAGCTAAAATAAACAGTGCTCCTTAGGAGACCTACGAGAGTTCAGAGAGGAACTTTTGAAAAAATCCGCATGAGAAGAAATAGCAGCGTAACCATGGTGATACCAGGACATGGGTTGAGCTTTGAAGCTGGGATATAGGACTGACATAAAGAAGAAAAGGAGAACAGTGGGGTTGAGAAACTGAAGCAGAAACAGGCAGGGGAGTACAGAAGTGCACAGGAGCCCTCCCAAGTTGCACTGTGAGGGTACAGACCAGAGAGTACATGACTCTAGACTCAGGTAACTGTTATAGAGTATAGAGGAGAACAGATCAGAGGAGGATGCAGAATGGCATGTGGGTAGGAAAGGGTTAAATTGTAAATACACAGAGGATGTAAAGCGAGGGGATATGCTTTTTATGACGCCTCAGCTTTCCACATGAAAACACTAGTATGCTCCTTCCACTGTATTCCCAGGAGGCAGCATTTTGTCAGGAAGTTGATAAACATAACCACAACAGGCACAGCTTACTCCATGGCGCATGGCTTACATCCATGCGATGTTCGGCGCTGAGTGTGTACTGTTCTCTCTGATGAAAATGCAGCACTATGGGTCACACCTGTGAAATGCCTTGCCTGGACTCATAGAAGAATTGTGTAAGGGCTTCTGGATTCACACTCTAGTCCCTCTGCCTCAGTGTGAGGTCTAAGGACATAAGCTTCATCAAGGGAGAACATGTTCTCGGTCCGCTGCAGCACCCACAGAAAGAAGACAAAGCCTGGTGCAGAGCAGACTCTGGGTTCTTTTTAAATGAATGAATGAATCTTTGTTATTATTCATCTTGTCTTGCTACCCAGTATTATTTGATGAATGACTCACAAAATACTGCAAGCAAGCAACGAATGATTTACATAAGATATTTAACAATAAAAGATTCAGGAAATTTTTGTAAATACTACCTTAAAATAACTCTTCTAAGTACAATGGCAGTGTATAAACAAAGCATCCCTTTTCATTTTTAAGGGGGACTATTCAGGATGTTATCCGTAGCTAATAATCATATACATACTCCCAATTAAAAAAAATTTTTTTTCAAATGATGAAGGACCTGAATGGCTCAGAGAAGAAATTCAGTTAATTTAATAGTGATTGACCAGATAAAAATGCTTTCTGCATATCACATTTGTTTTTAACTTTTAAAATACATGATATTGACAAACAGGGGGGGAAAAGGTTGTGTTGTCATGTCTTGCTTATTTGCATAAATATACAGAAGACACCCATTTTTGTCACCCTCTGTTGTCCTTTGAATATTCTGTAGCTATTATTCTTCTAATAACTTTAATATCTCACTTCTTCATCCTCACACTGAATGGACAAGCCTGAACCTAACTCAGTGGGTTTTTTAATGACGCGACATCAGGGTGGTATGCAGTTAACACACCAGAGCTAGGCAGTCCCTGGTACTCACTGGCCAGCCTGCCTAGCCTCCTTGGTGAGTTCTAGGCCAATGAGAGATGCTATTTTAAAAGGAGGGGGAGGCAGTGAGTAGCCTGAGGAACACCACCTTAAGGTTGTTCTGTTTCACACACACACACACACACACACACACTCACGAACCTAGTATAATTCCTGGAAATTTTGATTCAAGTAAAACTGTCAAGCTCCTGGACAAAAGACCCCCAAGTACACACAAATGTGGACAAACTATTGATTAAATTCTACCAATAAATACCATCCCCCCAACATAAGCCTTTAAAAGCTGCAAGGCAAGCAGCATTCATGAGAACAGGAAAACTCTCCCGTTTTCTGCCTGCTTAGTCACTCTGACACTTCAGTTAGGCAAGCTGGAAGTCCCAAGTGAAAGTACTCTGAACTGGACACTGTTAATTCCCACAAGGGACCTGGACTCTCAAATATACCTATAGCTCATTCCCTAGAACATATGATCTTTACACAGTTGATATGAACGTTGAGGTGAGGGAATATCCTGGATATTCTGGATAGGCACAATATAATCACAGGGGACACTGAAGAAAAGGCAGGAAGGTAAGAAAGGCAGAGTCAGGCGAGGAGATGAGAAATAGACCCAAAGGTTTCAGAAATCTCAGAAGTTGTTGCCTTACTGTGGGTTTTCATGGAAGAGTGTCCATGAAGCAAGGAACACAGGCAGCCTGTTGTAGCTGGACCCTACCTTATGCCAGTGAAACCAGACCTTCTGGCTTTCAGAACGGTAAGATAATAGATTGGGATTGACTTACACTATCTCTTCATTTGCTAAAGCTCAATATGAACAAGTACACGTGACACCCCAAGTTTCCTGAAGCTGTTCAGGAACTACATTTCTGTCTTAAGACCCTTTCTAGCTCTAGTAATGCAAAGCTAAGGAACTCTGCTTTTTTTTTTAAAGAAGGGCTCATTAACAAAGAACTCTAGCATGCCTGAAATGCTTCCACTCTACTGTATCCAACATTACATCTGCAAAGGTTCTGCAGGACACCAGCTCCAAACCATACTTTCATGCTGCATGCTGCAGTCAGGTTGATCTTGAAGTGCCATGCCATCAAATCCTGCTCCAAATGCCCAACCACAAACACTGCGTCCTGATTCAGTGTCTGTTGCAAGATTCAGAGCTCTAAGCAGCTGGGTCTGTTCTCTGACCTCTTCTCTCTTCCCCATGTCTGAACTCTACCCAACAGGTTTTCTCATACTGTCCTGGTGAGGGCCTCTCTGCCATGCTCTGGCTTATTTTTCCACCCACAGCAGCCTTGCCTAAAGGCTCCAGGAGGCTGCCACTCCTTTGTTAGAACTTTCATCATTCACGAATTCCAAACCTGAAACAAGGTCTCTAGAATCTGCTCTCATCCATCGTTGGAATGATGAAATTAAACCAGGGAATGTGGTTTAAGGAGAAAGCAAATCATTGGCTGAGGACACTTTAATAGCTTGTAGTTAAACTGATACAATTTAAATGTCAGCTGGGAAAGGTTTACTCTGGAAACCACATTTTCCTCAATGGATGTTTTGGCAAATTAATAACACTGCTCATGATGTGTGAGAACTGCTGGCTTCACGGGCCCTCATCAGAGCCCATCAAGGGTAAGGCACTTCCAAGATTGCATGTCTAAACTAGCATGTTAAAAGACAGCCACTAGCATGCAGTGGCCATGTCCAGAAAGCAGCAAGAGGCATCCATAGGGGTGACTGTGGATGACTGTTTGGATTCTAGCCTCATGGCCATACACTTTCCTTGTCTGGGGATGAGTTTCTCAGATTCTCTAAGTCTAGATTCCCATGCCTAGAACACAAGGACAAAGTGGGGCGTTATGAAAATTAAAAAGTTAATGATATAGGATGCTTAATTTAGTGTCTACTACTAACAGTAAAAATTTCAAATACAATAAATGTATTTGAAACAGTATATGCACTGAGACTCCAGACCTGTATTAAAAACTGTAGAATCTTACACCGAAAAATGTTTTAACTACACCAGAACATTCTTCACTTTTTCTATTTTATCTTCCCAAATTGTACTTTATTACAATTTCATTTTAAAACATTACCACCAAGTGGTTTGCATTAAAAGGAAAAACATATTTCTAACATGTACTGGAATTATATACATGTGTAATATGCCTATGCATTAATACAGTTATTCATATGTATATATATTATGTCTGCTAGTTTAAATCATACACCATTCTTACTTAGTAATCTTTCTCTAATATTACTTATATAAGTGTATTAAAATTAGTAACTGAACCAAGTTAACGATGTCAGAAATAACAAGTTAAATCATAGCCTTCATATGAAAGAGCTTCCTCTTCATTTCCACCGCCATGACTTCCTCTCCCTGGCCAGAGAAAGCACCTCACAGCACTCAAATTCTTGGCCATTTGGACAAATGTGGCAGGTCAAACATTTGGCTGACTGTTTAGGCTCCTGAAGCCAGCCGTGCCCAGCTGAAACCTCTTTAGGGCTTCTCCAGAGCCAGGCTTGCTTAATGAGCACTTGGGGTTTCCTTCGGCAAGGTCTTCACTGAAGGTCTCTGTGTCAGCTTTTAGCTTCAAGACCAAACAGAAAATGTGTACTCTTTAACCAGAAATTCCATTTAAACATTATCCTGGGGGGAAAAAAAGTAAAATGTACACATACAGAACGTCCCTTGAAGCTTTCTTTCCTTCTGTTAGGAAAGAAGAAATGGTTAAGAAATTAGATTTCCAAAACATGGTGTCATTAATCAGAATGAGGTACATCTTCCTATACTTCATGACCTAGAAAGATGACTAATAAATTAAGTGTGGTGGGGGAAGTGTTAGAACAAACCAGAAGGCATGAACCCTTTTAAAATTGCATTCCAGTTTGCATTCCAGTTTGCCTGTGGCACCAGCATCTTTTCACTGTTTTCAATTTGCTGCAGAGACTGTGTAATGAGAGGCAGAAACAGCACCCAGGACCAGACCTGTGCTGCTCTACTCAACCCCCAGCTCCTCCACTACCAACTGGTAGCCCCACCTCCTCTTCCTGTCTTTTCTTCCTTCAAATGGGGATAACTTGCCTCCCTCCAATGCATCAACCAATTAACTAAAATGCTCCATTTACAGTAAAGTCCTAGCCGGGCAGTAGTGGCACACGCCTTTAATCCCAGCACTTGGGAGGCAGAGGCAGGCGGATTTCTGAGTTCGAGGCCAGCCTGGTCTACTGAGTGAGTTCCAGGACAGCCAAGGCTATACAGAGAAACCTTGTCTTGAAAAACCAACCAACCAAACAAACAAAAAAAACAAAAAAAAAAAAAAAATGAAGTCCTTAACCACATGTTTATTAGGGGGAGAGGAACATGGAGAGGAAAAGGGATAGAATACAATTTATACAAAATGCAGTACCTACATTTAAAACCTGCAGAATTAGCCAGGTTTTAAATGAGGAAAACTAACATATGTACCACATGGGTGATCCCTTCAGGGCACCATGTTAAGTGAAAGAGCCACCACAAAATGACAAATATTTCATGCTTCTGCCTATAGCAGGTACCTTGAACAGCCACAGAGACAGACAGAAGGCTGACACTAAGAATAGGAAACCCAGGAGTCAGTGCCCAATGGTCAGAGTTTGAGTTCTTAAAGATAAAGTGTTCTGGAGATGGACCATGTGGGGCTAATTACACAACAGCATGAACATACCGTACAAAGTCTGTCCACTTTTAAGAAGTGAAGATGGTTATCTCCATGTTGCATGCATGACTATAATAAAAAATGAGTCCCTTAGAGCAGGACTTTGCCCAAATTGAGGGGAGTAACTTTTAGAAACAACAGATGCTAACAATAGTATCATATTATCACCATACTGTGCTGCATCAGATGGAAGTTTAAAATAGGCTGGAATGGAAAGGTCTCAGTTCAAATTCTTTAAATAATGTTATATTGATGGCTCCAACTGAACATACATCATATGTCCTCACGGAAGCTTACCTTTCCAAATTGCTTCTAGAAAAGCAAAGGTTGGTTTGGGTTTGTTCTGTTCCACAGTCACAAGCTGATGATGGTAACTATCCTTGGCCAAGAGGTAACAGGGAAACCACAGCTTTGAACAGCCGCCCCTTAACATGCAAGCGGTAACCAAGGAAACCTTCCTCACACAGCCTCTTAGTGACATTTCCTATAAGCCTAATATTTGGGAGGACTGACCAATAAATGTTAGGTACTACAACAAACCACTTCTGCTTCTCCCTTTGTGTGACCTGGTCCAGGCTCAACTGTGTTAAATATGGTTGAAGTCAAGGTATATCACAGTTTGCATCTTGTCCTAACTGCCCAAAATTTGAATCTTTAAAAATTAAATTAAATAACACCTGGAAAAAGAACACAGTTACCCAGGGAGGCCTGTAGCTCAGGATTTCTGAGATGAGGGCTACTTTCCCTGGTGGGCCAGCAGTGCACCTTGAGGAGCTGATTCAGCCTCTGGCAGGCCCAGGAGCCACACTCCTCCTGTGTATTTCAAACACTTTTCCTGTTTCCTCACACCCCTAGGCCAGCATATAATCATACCAATTACTGAAACTACAGCAGCGATAGTTAAAAGCCAGGCACAGTTGCTATGCCCCAGGCACAGCGGATGGCCTGTTTCCTGAATGACCTGCCTTCTGCCCAACCTATACTTGTAGCAAAGTAGTTTTCCTGAGGCAAACTTGGCTGGGCCAGTGTTATGAATTTAGCAATCATAGCAGGGTAGTGCAGGTCTAACAGACCTCAAGGTGCTTAACCATTAGTTCATGCTTCTAGAGTAAAGACAGTAAACAAAGAAGCCAAGATTTCAATTACATGAGGTGGACACAGTACCTCCTCTATCATTATCTCTTACATCTATGATTCAGCATACAACAGGTGCTCAGTAAATGAAGTTAACACCACAATAATAGAATGGCCTTAACTTCATTACCCGGACCCCACTGGATAGTTTGTTCAGCATCTTGCATGCACTCAACTCCCGTTGCTATTGATGGGTATTGGATGGGGACAGAGAATCAGTTCAGTGAGTCATGTGTTTATACTTTTATGTTTTCTTTTATCATTGATTTAAAAAGTGCTTATTAATAACCCAAAATAACTGGCTGCACTGTGGCATTTTCATGCATGTATTAACATACCCTGAGCCTCTCTGTTGTTTGTGGTCTTTGCTATAGTCCCTCTCCTTTTTAAAAATTTATTTATTTATTAAATTAAATAACACCTGGAAAAAGAACAGGGAGGTTACCCAGGAAGGCCAGCTCAGGATTTCTGAGATTTATAGCCAGGCATTTTCTGGTATGAGTCAAAGAACACAAACCTCATGCAAGAAAATATCCACTTTGAGTGGAAGACAATACAGAAGTGTCTAGGACAGGCAGTAAACCCTGCCAGCTCTTGCAGCCTGTCTTTTCTAACAACAACAACAAAAATATCAAAATTGGCAGTGGTAATAGCCACAAATCCATGGATGATATTTATTTACTATTTTCTATTTTCTTTGACCACTTCACAGAAAAAAATTGAATTACAACTTCTGCTTTTGACAACAACATTTTATTCCATAAAACCAATATTAAACACCCCCCACACAACACACAGAATTTCTAGTAGATCTTTTGTTCGTCAACATGTAAGGTAAAAAAAAAAAAAAAAAAAATCAGTGAAAGAACAACCCAACTTCAGTGAAAGGATGACTCCACATGTATGGACATATTTTCATTTAAACAGTACTGTTAAGGTCACAGTGTTTTGGTATCTTACTATATTAGTTAACTTTTCTGCTCTGATGAAATACTATGATCAAAAGCACCAGAAGGAAGAAAGGCTTTACATTTGCTTATGGTTCCAGAGGGACAGAATTCATGATGACAGTGGAGGTGTGGAGGCAGAAGCAGGACACAGAGATGTCACATTTCATCCACACTATGACTGAGACAGAGATAGAGACAGGGAGGGGGAGTTGTAGAGGAAGGGGAGGAAGAGGAGGAAGAGGAGGAAGAGGAGGAAGAGGAGGAGGAAGAAGAGGAGGAGGAGGAGAGACTATGAATGAATATGAGAACAGGAATATGCTTCTTTCAGTAAGGCATTGCAGTGCATGCCTGTCCAGTGTGCTGGTAGTAAGGAGGAGAAACAGGTGGGTTCTGAGGCTCACTGGTCAGTGAGTCTAGCTGAATTAATGAGATGCAGGTTCTATAAGAGACCCAACTATTTAAATAAAAAAAGGTGGGGACTGATTTAGGAGGACACAAACATTGATCTTTGGCCTCCATAAGCATGTGCAAGTATATGTGCATATACTCATATGCACACATTACACACACACACACACACAGAGAGAGAGAGAGAGAGAGAGAGAGAGAGAGAGAGAGAGAGAGCTCCAGCCACACTGCAGCTCACCAATCATCTCCATTATACCTATGATTCAGCAACCAAAAAAAAAAAAAGAGTAACAGGCACCTATTTTTCTGTAGGGAAAGTCAAAGCTTACTTAGCTGGCTTAGGAATCCCACGCCATACCAATCTACTTTTATAGTTATATGGTCTGTAGTTAGGTGCAGTAAGAGCCAAGGATATACATGAATTACACTTACACACAGACTCTGGCTCTCACTGTAGAACTTAGGTAGACTATACTAGGTTTAACTAGCCACACAGTATGATGTGGTGAGGTGTGAATAACTGTCATGATGAGCTGGGCACACAAGAAGCATCCATAAGTGTTTATGTGATTATGATAGCAGGAGACCATCAAATACACATTAAAACAATTACCAAATGCAGAATGTTTCTAAGACCCAGGAAATCATCCATCACAGATCTCTGCTCACTTTCCTGAAAGACAGTGAGTTCTGTACCATGAATGGCAAACAAGAATTCATTAGATGGGAGAGCAAATGAAATCATACAAATAAGCTGTAGCCTCATAACCAGTAACGATGCCCTGCCACTTCAGTCCCCTACAGGTCCTGCATCATGATCCTCATCCTTCTCCAAAGTTTAAACATTCTGGTCATCTGAAGGGTTGATAAGTTGAAACTCTTTGCAAGAGTCATGGCTGACTTCATTAAAAACCCTGGGAGACCACCCTCTCCCTGTCTCCTTAAACTGCAACCCTCTCCTCAAAGTCTAGAACATTAAGAAGCAAGGCCATGAACAAGCAAAATCCAGCTGCAGATGGGCTCTCCCTTTCCAATTCCACCTGTTCTGAAATATCAGCACAGAGTGGTTTTCTCTTTCAAAGCTTTCTTTACTAGTGAATTTCCAAGTCACTTTCCCGGTGTCTATGCTTGTGTACCAGTCCCTTCTTCCTGTCTGGACACCTTCTGCATGTCGCCTGTTCTCGCCTGTTCTGTCACAGATGCACACTCTTACATTCAAAATTTTACTGAAGATTCTCATCATCTATGAAAGGCCTTTTTCTCAGCATAATGCTGCCAAAGGTATCAAGCTGGCATGCACACAACCAGCACTTCCAGAGCCAGCCAAATCCGGTTCAATTACATCTGTTGTTTGTAAGAGCAAGCCTTGCCAGAGTTGTTTTCTGGTCTGCGTAAAGCAGCAATCTCATTGGCAGTTACTTCCAAATATGCATCAGATAACAATGTGTAGAAATCTTTATGTCCTGGGCCTCTGAGAGGCTAGAGCTGTTAAGGACTCTCTTTACGGTCACTGCCCAATAATGCTGAGCAAAGATGGTTGCTTCACAATGAAGCCAAGAACCTAAAGCTGTCAAGTACAGTTTTATGAAATTGCTGCTGTTGAACTTGGTCAATTCAAGCCCAAACTGACCTTGCTTAACTTTATAGCAGTATTAAAAGTGTGTATAAAACATGAATTTACAAAAGCCCTGGCTTCCCAAGTCTTTATCCATAAAGATTTGAAGCTTTGTTTGCTATTCCATATGATTTTGTCACCACTCAATTAATACTCACTAGATTTAAACTCTTATTAATGCTTTATTTTTTTTTTGACAGAGCCAATGAGGCTGTTTAGACAAACTCTCACTAAACTCCATTTTTAAAATTCTAAAAAAAGAAGTCCTGGTGTTTTGGGATGGCTCAGTCAATAAAATGTTTGCCTTGCAAGTTTGCAGACCTAAGCTCAATCCCCAAACTTCAGATAAAAATGCCAAATGAGGGGTACATGTTTGCAATCCCAGAGTTTTAGAGGTAGAGACAAAGATATCCCTGTTAGTGTAGCCTAACTGGAGAGGTGGAAGTCAATGGCAGACGCTTTCCCAAAGAAAGTGCATAGCAAAACTTAGGATGATGTCGGAGATTATCCTCTGACCCTTACACACACATACACACACATATGCACATAAATAAACACACAGAAATGCATGACACACACACATAACGCAACCAGTATGGAAGGTATTACAGAAGACAGTCCCCATCTTATGATGGAGCCCTAAAGAATCACATCTACAAGATGAGTATGAGACACGCCTTACTGAAGAATATCTAAAGCCTCTTGGGGCATGAGCAGAATGTAAAAAAAAAAAAAAAAAAAAAAAAGTAGGCATTGCAGTCTGAATGTGAACTGCCCCACAGGCTCATGTGTTTGAATACTTAGTCCTCAGCTAGGAAAGCTTGTGGAACCATTAGGAGGTCGAGCCTCACCAAAGAGAATGGTGGCCTTAAGGTTTTATAGCTGGCCTAACATCCTATCCTTTGCCTTCTGACTGTAGATGTCATGTGATATGCTGACTTCATGTATCTGCTTGCCCTATTGCTGCCATCCCTTCAATAAAATGGAATGCTCCCATTTAACGGTAAGCCCCAGCAAACCCTTCCTCTGTCAACTGTTTCTTGTCAGTTACACTAACGGGAAAAGCAAACAGCACAGTAGATTTGTTGGAAGAAGTTAGACCACTGCTGTGTTAGACTTGGCTGTGAGGTTCCCAAGCCTTTGGAACTGGTTTACAGGAGGAGTCCCAGAATTCTGTGAGCATAGATTGACAGGCCACTCTGGAGGGAGTTTGGAAGGAAGGCCAGAAGGCAGAAAGTACAGTGACAGTGAAGGCCATCTTCATGCATGAGCTACACAGACAAGCAATGGTTTATTCAGGAATTCACCTCTAGGTCATTCGTGATATATCCTGGCAGAGAATACAGCTACATTCTACCAATGTCCTGAGAACTTGCATGAGGCCAAATTAAAAAGTAATAGATTAAGTCCTTTGGCATAAGGAAATACAAGAGACTATAATGTTCAGTCTGTGGCCCAGCTGTTGCACATGACTCTGATTCTGATCTACAGTGAGAGGCAAAGCAGAGACATGACACACATGAAAGGAAAAGAAGGAGACTGTGATTAGCACCTCACTGCTGTGGCCTCAGCTGAAGTTCACTTTTGTTGGCCTGGAAATATGTTGCCGTGGGCTTTGTTTGAGAAGGCCCTGGATTGACAGTGTCAGAAAATGCTAAGCAGAACATTTCATCACTCTGGGACAATATCATCTTCCTATTCAGTTCAGTCCCGTACATACGTACGTGTGTGTGTGTATGTGTGTGTGTACACATATGTATTATAATATAGCATATATGTACACATATATATGTATATTAAGATCAATAAACAGCATTTTAAACACTAAAGGGAGAAAAAGGACTCATGAGTCAGAAAAGACCCACAAGCAGAGATACTATCAAATATAATAAACAGATCAGATTATTGAATAACTATGCTTATTCTGTGTAGAAAAACAGAAGATCGAGAAAAAAATTTTCAGATAGTAAATAATCTTTTAAAAGCAGGATTTCTAAAAAGCCTATAAAAAAACTAAAAAAGCCGACTTAAGAACCAAAAACAAACAAATAAAAAGAAATAAAAATAGAATATTTAACAGACAACTCATGATTCTAAAAAGGTCAGAGGTTATCTAACATAAAGTCACAAAATAATCAAAGGGGACAGTAAAAGAAGTTAAGATACAAGAGGACAGTGATGTGATCTAAAAGACACTTATCAGTGACTCAGAAGAGGCAGAGGGGGTAGGAGAGAGACAATATTTGAAAGGATAATGTTTTACATTTTTCAAAAAATTGACAAAAGTATCAATCTAAAGATTTGAGAATTCCAGAGACTCTTGGGAAGAATATATTTATAAAATTTTATATCCAAACCTAGCGTACTGGAAATGCAAAAAGACAAAAGACTGAATGAAAATGCGTGCAACCCACAGAAGGTAAAATGGCATCCTGCTCCAAGGACTGACAGACTGGCCATCAACTTCTCCCTAGCAACCGTGTCAACACAGCAACAGTGGAATGGTGCATCTGTTTGCTAATAGCTAACACAGCCCATATTTTTATTCTGTACTCAGGAAAAAAAAAAGTCTTTGAAGAATAAGAAGGAAAATTTATTTTAGACAACAAAAGCTAGGATATTTCATCTCTAGTAAACCTCAAGGATCTTCAGACAAAAGTTATGTGATTTCAAATGGAATGTCTATTTACTTGAGAGGGGGGGGGAACAGAGACTGTGCATATAAAATCTGAAATAATAACTGCCCCTGTATTTTTCCAGGTTAATACCAATGCCGTCAAGTTAAAAAAAAAAAAAAAAAACAGAATGAAAAGCATAGTAAAAATAGTAAAAAATAGCATAAATCAATAGAGCGTATATGGAGATGATGCATTTGAAATACTTCAGACTTTAAAGCCCACTCTGTCATTTCAAAACTAAGAAAGATGAGAAATACACAGTCACAAAACAAGACAGATACAGGAAAAGGATATTTTATGTCAAAACAGGTGAGGGGCTGATAGAAAAATAGAAAACAAAGATTTTCAGTCTGAGGCAAAGCCCTACTCTGTTTTTATCAGATATAGCTCAGGCCAGACCGGTTGGTGCTAAACTATAAATCCCAGTTACCCAGAAGACAGAGGCAAGAGGAACTGCAAGTTCAAGGTCCGTCGGACCAGAGTAAGTTCAGCCTAGGGTGGGCAACTTAGTGGATCCTGTCTCAAAACAAAAAACTGAAAAAGAGGGCTGACAGTAGAACTCATTAGTAGAGCTTTTGCCTGACATAACCAAGGTCCTAGGTTCAAGCGTAAGTACCACAAGAAAAACAAGCACCCACCCAAACCTACACAAAGTGCCTTTCCAAATGGTGAGAGCCGCACTACACAAAGTACATATGTAAGTGTTGAGAGCCTGAGCAAAATTTAGGTGGTCATCTACAAACTGATACGGTGTTTATGTCAGGAGACAGAAGTGGTGTTGGGACTGGAAAAGCAAACATAAGAAGCCTCTCAGGAGGATTAGCCAGTCAATGATGTGGGACAGACTGGGAAAGAGAAGAGAGTGAGTCCAAACAAAAGCCATTCTACAGGAACATGCTCAGCACACAGGGAACCTTATGTCAACAGGGCAGAAAGAATGCGAGAGGACAGCAGGGAGGTTGATAGGGACTAAGCTAAGCCCCACAGGATGGTGAGCCCCATTTGGAAGTTACTCCAGAGCAGAGATGGGATTGTAAGCCTCTCGGGGGAGCTCATGGTGGCACACCTGTTCCAGGACAGGGGTCTTGGTCAAAAGAATAGCAACAGTCAAATGTAAAGGGATCAATAGGTATGGGGCAGGGGACAGAGTGCATGGAGACCTGTGACACTTTATTACCAGCAATATGTAGAAGGACAGAACCAGACAGGTAGTCTGAAGAACCAATGGACAGGGCCACCAAAACATCCTCTAAAACACATTCTATATTTTATTTCAAACTCAAACCTCATATTCCTAAAAAGGAGTTATTGGGGGCAGGGGCAGGTCTCATGGATACCATGGTGCACGTGCAGGACTCAGAAGACAACTTCGTTCAGGAGTGAGTTCCCTTTTTACCCCATGTGGCTTCCTGAGACTGAGCTCAGGTCACCTCTGACAAATGCCTTTAGCAGCCGGGCTACAGTGCCTCCCAGCCAATGTTTTCTTGAGAAGAGAGCCGAATATCTCTCACTGCTGCAGTTTTGTGTTAACTCTGAAATTTATCATTCCATTCTCTTTGTTGGAGCACATCAAAATTTTAATCATAAAAAGCTAAAAATAACCATCTCATTTTATCATAAAAAGCTAAAAATAACAATAGACCTGTTTCTTTCATTTGAGATGAAAGTTTTATTACGTATGGTCTGAGCTAAGCCTTTGAATGACTTACTATTAACTGAAGGCACTTATTAACATTTAATAATCTCAGGGGAATTTTTATTTGTGTTACTGATTGGAAAGCTAGGACTAATTTCCTGGTCCCCAAAACGCTAATCTCATAGGAGTTTATAAAAATACATACTTTACAGTTTCCCCATTTGCTTTTTATTTTTTAATCTTCCTAATGAAAATCTTATCTTCAAAGTGAGAGTTTTGGATCTAAAATACCCAATAAAGATACAATACGTGAAGTATAAGCCGAATAATCTGCAAAGATATAAAAAACACCCTTCACTGCTTTTGTCTTGTTTTTTCTCTCTTATTTAGATGCAGATTTGGAAGCAGCCCGGTTTACAGGATGTATCTTTTAGGCTTAAAAGCATAAGTTAAATAAAAATATCTAATGCATCCCATCAGCTAAAGCTCATGAGAAATCATAAAGTCTTGAGCATCATCATGATTCTCAGACAGCATGGGATGAAACAGCCTCCAATTCAGCTACGATTTCCGACCCTTAGCATAGTTCCTCAACAGTGAGCAAAAAGATGCTTCATTAACACGGACGGAAGTGTTTTCTCAAAGGCAATCATGTGCAATTACCTGATCCTCAGTATCTTTCAAAAGCACAGGCCCACTGAAGTCCCTTTCCACCCTACCCCCACATAATGGCTGTGGAAATGACAAAGATGGTCTACTGCATGGCATCAGTTCCAAACTGATCAGATAAATGTGTACACCAAAGCTGTGTCAGTATCCACACCAGAAATGCACAGCCTCTGTTCAGCCTTCCACTCACTGTGCCACAGAAATTATGATGGAAAGGTCCATCCTAACCCTAAGTCTTTTAAAATTTTGTTATTTTTTTTTTAAATTAGTATCTCATCTGATTCCTGGGGTTAAAAGTTACTGAACATAAAAACAAACAAACAAACAAACAAACAAACAAAGAAAAACCCTTCAACCATTGGTCCTTTTAGATTGAGAAAGAGTAACCCATAAGTGACGACACCCCTTATTCCTAGAGCTGGCAATTTACTGTAACTCTATGCCCTCTCCACAAGCCACCTCCACAGGGACACATACACCCCATACAAAGCAACTAATAAATACATCTACAAAGGAGAATTCCACTTTCCAATTCATCCTCAAAATTCTCACTCCCTTTCAGCCTCCAAGAATGAGCTTCTCTGCCATCTCCCTGGGACAAAAGAAGCAATCAGGAGAATCTGAGGTGACTGCTTAGCTTGCTGCAGCCTGTCTTCCTGTTACCATGGCTGCACTGCCCTGCTTGCCTAGCAGGTAACTCGGATCTCTTACTCTCCCTTCAGTGCCCTCCCCTTGCTACATTACTCTCATCAGCATACAAACACACCATCATGTTCCCTTTGTTAAAATATATTGCTTAGCCAGGCATGGTTAGTTTCACCACTAGAGAGGCAGCTGCAGAAGGAAAAGAATCCAAGAGTCCCAGGCTAGCCAGGGCAAGGTAGGTGAGACTCTCTCAAAGAATGAATGGATTTTTTTAACCCTGTATCAATCCTGTAATTACCATCCTCTTTTTCAGAATTTCCCTTCTGTAAGGAAGTTCTTGGGAAATCACTGTTATACTTTCTCCTCTTTTCTCTTAAGGTAGTGAGTGATTTTCTATGCCCTCTTGAAATGAACTGCTCTTGACAGACACCAGACTTGTGAGGTGTGACCCAACATCAGCACTGCTGGACACAGCCAATCCTTCACACCTTCCTCTCCAACCATGGGTTCTCCTCTAGTCTCTTTTGTTGATGTTTTAATTCAACTGGACAGGATCTTGGGGCCAGTTTTCACTTCTGTCCCAAATCCTTCTTCTCTCTCTCTCTCTCTCTGCCTTGGGATGTAAAATGCTACCTACTTCTTGAAGATTGCAAGACTTCTTGTTATAGGCCAAATCTTCCCTAAATCATCTACTCATTCATCCAGCTGTTGATGGCAGCCCTCCCGGTAAATCTCCCAAATATTTCCCAAACCTAAAAAGATCAAAATGAAAAGCTAAGCTTTTATCCCTCTCTGATTCTTTTACAGCTCAGTACCTGACAACTATTTTCGTCTGCTTATTATGGTTAAACCCAGTGGTCATTTGGAAGTCCTTATTGTCCCTCTCAGTAAACAACCAAGCTTGTCCAGATTATCTAACAAAAATGTTGGGGTCATCTCTAGAAATAAATACAAAAATAAAAGACATGGAAGCAGTGTAACAGATCTGAATGGATGTGACAGATCTGGATGGAGTGACACATTAGATTTCCATGATGCTGGCATTCTGCTCATGTAGCACTATCTTCACATTTTCTGAGACTCATACTGAAGCCGAGCCTAACTATGTGTAAACTGACTGTAAAGGAACTCTCTGAAACAATCTAAAAGTAAAACAAACATCCAAACCTGACTCAGTGGACCTGGATGTTGAACACTCGCTACTCACAACACCATCTTCCTTTTACACTTGAAGATTTAGAAACCAAAACCAAAACTTGTATTCGTGAGTTTTTGGATACCATCTCTTTGTATCACTTCCACTGCTGTAACCCTGGTAACCCAACCACCTGATCTCTGTCCTCATCCTTACATCTCCAATTCAAGGTGAACACAGCCAGCATGAGGCTGTTAAAATGTTCATCACACTGCATCTTTCCTTGGTTCAACAGTCCCCAGAGGTTCCTGACCTACAGGCAAATATCAAAGTGTTTCAGCAATGAACAAGGCATATACAGGCTGGCCACTCTGCCTGACCTCAGCTACGGACTTACTGAGGTCACATTGGCCAGTACACTCTTCACTGGGCATTCGCAATGGCTCTTCCTCCCCAGTGGGGTTTCCTAACTACCTTCAGGCCTTGGCCCGAATTTTACTTTCTCTGGAAATACTCCCCCACCATCCCTGAATACTCATATCCACCCCGATTCACACGTACCCTACCTATCTCCAGCTTTATTTTTCTTCCACTGATATCCTATAAGTTTTACTTACTTGCTGAGCCTTCCTTCTCCTCCAAAATATAACCCAAGCTTGTTCAGGACTGCTCTACAGGTAGTAGGCATTCAGAATAAATGAAGAATGCAAAACATAATATCTGGATAGCTATCAACCCTAACACCCATGTTGACTTATTTTGCATTATGGAAAAATTTGCTGTGTGCCAGTTACATGCAAGCATGAACAGGTATTCAATGAGAGTAATGTGAGGTGATTCGCTGAAGGAATCTGTAGTCTAAAAGATAAAAAGGGATGTTAAACAAGAGCAGTGAGCGACTGTTATCAATTCTAAGCACGCTCGCTGCAGGGGGGAAATGTTTCTCATGCCTGGAAAAGGACATGCCTCCTTCATGGGCCAGGCGAGATCACACAGGCCATGACAATCTACTTCCAGGTCTGATGCTCTCTGGACACCTAGCACTGTGCCCAGTAGAAAGTAGCAGCAGCAGCAGCAGCAGCAGCACCACCACCACCACCACCACCACCTTCTTTTACCTCTCTAGAAAGAAAACTGCCATCACATCAAAGCTACCAAACTTGGTGGGTTATAGAAAAGAGAGGAGATATGAAATGGGGGACCATGGATGTAGAGAGTGGATCTAGGAGTCAGGAATGGGAGGGTGAATATGATTGAAATCATAACACATGTATGCCTGTATGCAATTCTCAAAGAGTAAACACACTATACTTTAAAACAAAACGTACCAGAACGTTACCTCTATAGGCACCTAGGGATCTGACAGAAATAAAGCACAGATAAAGCACATGGCAATAGTGTGTACTCTAGGAAAGTAGCAAGCCTGGAATGATATTTTACTAGATATGGGCATTTGATTCACTTTCTTGACTTTTAATACTGGAAATTGGAACTGAAAAGTAATTATTTTTCTTGAGCTCTTGCTAGGGGTTAGGCCAGGTGGTGTCTATGAATTATTTTATTAAATCCTTACAGCAATTCTTTTAGGTTTCTGAGATTGTTAGTCTTGTGTTACAGCTGAAGAACTAATATCTAGGGATGAACTGAGGAGGTAATACCATTGTTTATCAAGAGAAGAGATCCTGTTTTCCTGCCTAGCAAGTGACACAGAGCCCAACATAAAGCAAGTACTCAAAAAAGTGCTCACTGGGCCCCTACGTACTGGAGAAAGAATATCGAAAGCCATGTAAGGGATGCATTTAGATTTTGTATACCATGTACTCAGCAGAATTCATGTACATGCCTCATAATTGTTGAGGAGACAGTATTTTCTTGCCGAATCAATCAAATGGAAATGATGCATCTAACTTTGTGTCCTATTTTAAAACTGAAAATGGCTCAACTTGGACATATTTCCATGACTAACACTCTGACAGAAGGGAAAAGCACAGATGAAAAGTACAGCCTCTTCAGGGTTTTATGTCATCCAGGCTGGCCTTGAACCTGTTACACAGGGTTGACCTTGATCCTCAAGCCTCCACCTCTGGAACACTGGGGTCCTAGGCATGTGCCACCACATCCAGTTTATATGGCACTCGGATGAAACCTGGGGCTTCACACATCTGGGCCAGCACTATAATACCTGAGCTATAACCCCATCCTAAGAAGCATCATCTTCAGACCAAAAGGGAAAAAAAGGCTGTTGGATGAAAAGGACAACCGAATTAACAGCATCAAAATATTTTCATTTGGTTGTTTCTTGAGACCTGTGTGGTCATTAACAAGTGTTACCTCAGCTCTCAGCCCTTCCTCTCTTAATCCACACAATGTGGTCCAGGCCACTTCCTTCATCGACTGAGTATTTCTCACTTGGATTCCATTCTTCTTCAGTGTCCCACTCCTCGAGTTACTGCACTGGACTTGATATAAACCAAAGTATTTCTACTATTCCCTCCCCTCCAGCTGATCAACTAGTCCTAGTGTCACCTCTACCCAGCCACTGAGAAGGGACAACAGAAAGACAGCTCACTGAGGAATCCTGAATGAGTATGGTATCCCAGACTCACTGGTGCTCCAAGCACCTGGACCAGTAACAGACACAGACATTACAGGAAGGCCTGATAAATCTTTTTACATGATAGTCACTTGTATGGCACAGGGCTCCCAGGGCACAAACTAGTCCTTGTAATGACAGAAATTGTGTTAGTAAATTGACTTGTATCTCAGGCTTCATGCTTCAAAACTGATTCTGTCTCTGGAAGCCATTATATTGTGCACATACAGAAACCACTGCTTGCTGATTTTTAAATATGGTGCTCTTGAATCTCATTTGCTAGTTCACTCAGCACAACATGAGGCCTCAGCTCGTGCACAAGAACAGTTGAATGCTCCTGTGACTCTGATCTAAACCGCCATGCCCCATGTCCTGCCTCAACTCTGAACACTGGGAAATAGGGATCTGGTGTCATACACCAAGCTCCTGCTGTGTAACTAGCCCTCGATAACCACTGGGGAGGTGAAGTGAATGAAATTCTGTTCTGAGAGGCCATGATTCCTTCTGGAATTTCTAGGACACCCCTGCTCTCGAGTCTTCTTCTAGACTTCAGAAGCTTGCAAACACACCTGCGCTTTCCTGAGCATGTGCCTTGGGTTTGTTGTTATTGTTGTTGGTTTGGATATTTTTAATTTAATTTTATTTTTGTTGTTGTTGGACTTTCACTGTAGAGGACTGGGTTAGCAGTACAATACGCATCATCATTGGCACCATATCCTGATAGGTGTTTTTCCTGTAAAACATGACACAGTAACTTGGCTTTCCTGCCCAAAGGATAGAGCACTAGACTTCTGGACGAACAAGGCACAACAGGTATAGCTAATAGTAGGATGGCAATTTAACTTAGTTTTATTTTCTTGACCTTTCAAAGTTCAATTTTCAGTGTCTATAGTGTATAAATTCTGGTTTATGGAGGAACATGATGTCAATTCTATGTATTAATCTAGCCCCATCTTACTTCAGAAGAAGCAGGGAGACGAAGCCAAAAAGGAACCTATTCAAAATCCCCATTGATACATGTCTACTAGAGAGAGATTTGTTTAATGAGCAAAATGTTTTATTAAAAAAAATATTTCATAGGTTGCTATGAGATAACACAAAACCAACTCTGTCCTTAAGTGAGCCACACTCAGTAACCATGGCATTTCTATGACAGCGGGCCAAGTGGGGACACTGGAACAGAAAAGCAGGTGGCCCTCAGTACTGAGAGGACACAGCCTGAGCAGGTCAAGCGGGGCTCGGCTGCCTTTTGTCTGTCCTTGCTCATCCCTCTCCACGCTTACTAGAGTTGCACAATTGAGCACATCCTGATTTCCACTTCTCAAAGCCACTTCTGCACCTTCCTGTGCTTTCTCGGCCCTCTATCTACCACTGCCATCGTCCTCGAACTCACTTCTCAGACACAAAGCTCTCCCCACTTGCTCCCCCTTCCCCAGCCAGGCTTCCCTGGAATCATCTGAAAGACAAACTTAAGATTTAATAGCAGAGATAGCCCCAAGGAATGAGGAGGACATCAGCCACCAGCCCTACAGAGCCAACTTCCTGGGATTCTGCTAGAGAGTCACTCTGTAGCGTTTCATCACCTGGGCACGAGAAGAAGGAATCTGCTGAAAGCAAATAAAGTCTAACACCACCCCTGGCCTGGACCTGCTCCGATCACAATTCCATACAGAACTCCTGAGCCATCTCTAACACCATTCAGTAGAAACAACTTAGGAAGAGCTGGGTACAAATCCAAGCTACGGCACTTGGGAGCTATCTGGTATTGGGCCACTTCACTCTCAGTGTCTTCATGGGTAGGAGGGGTTTCTAAATAAAACATCTAACATCTTACACAAGGGTGCTGTTCATGTTTAGGAACCTCACCACAGCATCTTCACCCTGCTTCGGGAATATCCCTTTCCTCTTCTCAAGATCCAAGAACCCGACAACCATTAAGTGCCTACAACCTCAGTAAGAAACTGCCAGATGATGCTAAACCCAAAAGCACGTGATTTCATCACATCTGTGAAAAATAGAGGCGTTAGCAGAACCTTCACAAATTAGGCACTATGGCCGAGACTTGTGCTTTTCAATGTGAATTTTGTTAACTCTAACCAGACTGTGATGATGCAAGCCAGCATGTGTGCACCTGCATCAATAGCCTCCGGCACAGTACATCTGCGGAACAGTACCACTAACTTTCCTGCAGTTGAGTCCAAGGAGGAGTAAACAACCTTCCATCAAACATCAGTTGCTAAGATACCATACACAGATAAGCAGCAGCAGCCAACTTTAAAAATCTAACACATTTAACGCTTTCAAATCACAATAGCTTTGTAGACCTTGCCAACAGTTCAGTTGGCATTTAAAATGAAAGTGGTTCACCTGATTCTCTTTTAGTTAAATCTTTATCACATGGCTTACTGGCAACTTTAAGTTGGAAGGGCCCATGAATAATCTAAACTGTCTCCTCTAAAATCATCTGGAATCTGCTCAAATTCTCCTATTTGAGAACTAACTCGAGCAGAATGCCCATCCCCCACCCACTACTCCTGCATTCACTCCTTAGTTACTAGGGACTGTGCTCAAACCTCAGGATTAATGGTCTACTTGCCAACTCCAAAGACAACCAGTCACATCAGCATGGCTGAAGGGTCTTTAAGGATGCCAGGCTGACCCTCGAATAGGAATAGGGTTACTACATGGTGATCACAGAGGATAATCAACAGCCAGAAAGAAACTAAGCACTGAAAAACAAAACATCTGCCCCTGGGAAGGGGGAGGAAAGGAAGGGAAGGGAAAGCTGAGAAGGAGCCACAAAAACCCTCCTTTCCCACAACACAATAGGTTCTCTTTCTTCTTCTTTTGATTTTCGGTTTTGTTATTGCTGCTTTGAGATAGTGTTGCAATGTAGCCCAGGCTTTCTTCAAATTTACTGTGTAGCCACTCTACCCTTAAATTCACAGTCCTCCTGACTCAGCCTCCTGAACCGAGGGATTCCAATTTAGTAGCACAGGACTGGAGAGATGACTTGGTGGTTCAGAGAATGGGTTGCTCTTCCAGTGGACCCAGACTCTATTTCCAGCACCCACTTGGCAGCTTGCAACCCTCTGTGACAGTTCCTGGGCATCTAGTGTTTCTCTTCTGTCCAGCCCCAAGCAGATGTACATGTAGGCAAAATACTCATACACATAAAGTAAAATAAAATAAAGTTTGAAAAGTAGCATAGTCCACATTTTACAAAAAAAAAAAAAAAAAAAAAAAAAAAAAAAACACCAAAAAAGTGCCACCAGGTCCGACTTAAAACAGATTTCTTGATGGCAATTTAGGATACGAAATTCAGAATAACTACAACTGAAGCAACAGTGAGGCAAGAGGAGGTATTTCACTTAAGGAATCCAGGTAATGGCAGCCTGGCTGAGATGGTGGACAGCTTTGCTAGTAAGTAGAATCCATTGCCCCTGTGAGGCCTGGCATCTCAGAAATGTCAGCTTGCTCAGCTCTGTGATCCCAGCGGAAAGCGACACAGATACAGTGACCAGCACATTATACACTATCCAGTTTGCTCTCAGCAGCATCCTCTGACTAGGAGGTTACTGTTCCCCTTTTGTACCAGCAGCATCCAGTAGAGTGAACTTACTCACCAAGGTAACACAAGTTGAGGAAGAATGTGAACCACTTGCTTCCGATTCCAACCCTCAAACTCACTCACGAACACTGCTTCCTAGAACTGATAATGACCACATTCAGCAGCAAGCACCTGTCTCCAGGAGCCATGCTGACCTGCTAAGGCTGCTCAGACTGTCCTGTCATAGCAGAGGAAGCTTTACCCAGGCCAGAGCCACTGGGCACAAGGCTTTGCTCCTCCCTCCCTCCTGGTAGAGGCAAACTGTGTCCTCTCAGAATCACTTGGGCAGATTTTAAACCTCTGTGGTTCAAAGAGATTCGCTGCATGTTCTGACATTTCTCATGTGGTGCTTCAAAAGCCCTGGCTTCTGCACACACAGCAGGCATTGCTCCCTGCTGAAGTAGGACACCTTTTCTCATCCACTTCTGTCACATCCTTGCACAGCAGCAAGCCAATGGTGCCGAGGCTCCGCTTTCACGTTGATTTTGTATCTTTTTCCTCGTGTGTGTGTGTGTGTGTGTGTGTGTGTGTGTGATGCCAGTCACCAGTTCTGCAGAATCATGTGGATTCTGCCTCCTTGGGCTGCACAGAATACAAGAGCTTCTTTGTAAATTGAAAGCCTGCTGTCCTCACATCTCCTTGCATCTTTCTTCCCGAACAGCATCACCAGAGCTACCTCTTTTAAGTGAGGTAGCCGTGGTTCTGAAGGAGCCCACTGGCCCACTGGTGAGGGCAGGCTGTGGGAAAGAGTGATAGCTATTTGCTACTTCACACGTTCTTTCAGCTTTACTAATTCTAGAAAATAGGTAACACTAAAGGAACTCACACTACACCCGTTAGGTACAATTCACCTCTCTACATATGAACTCAACTGTATGGGGTAGCCACTATTAAAACACACATTTTATACATAAATAGGCTCAGGGTTGCTAAGCTTTTTTTTCTAAACATCCCACGAGGTTTTATTTAAAAGAAGGCATGGATTCAGACTGCCTGGCTCCATGGCTCTTTGTGTTTCTCTGTGGGGTCTGTAAGGATGTGGTATCTTCTCATGTGAACACTGCCATGAATTTCCTATCTGCTTGTATATGACTTCCTCTGCCAAATACACTAGATGGGGGCAGCAATTTGCATTGTGCAGAGCGGAGTGGCTCAGAAAGACACACATGTACATCATATCCATCAGATGTTGGAATTTGCCCTCTGAACTCAGTTAACCTCCTATGGTCACCTCCTAGTAGCTCCTAGTCAATAACCCTTTCTACACTGTTACAGTCTGAGCAGTGGACCTCCAATATTTGTTGTTGACACTCAAGCTCCTGGTGTGTGTCACTCTGTAGATAGAATTTAAGTAGAAAGCAAAGGCTAAATGGACCCATGCAGGTATGACCCTGCTTGGTTTAATTTATGTCCTTTTGAAAAGACACAGGAATTCCTCAAAGTAGAGGCCAAAGGAAGATTTGGGAGAAACCAGACTCAATGCATCTTGACCTCAGACTTCTAGCCTCCAGGACTGCGACAAAATAATTTCTGTTCAACCCACTCAATCTGTGGTATTTCCTTACAGCAAGACCAAAATGCCAACATAAACAAGCTAACTCAAGGACTTTTCCAAGAAAAAGTATCATAGTTATTACAGTAGTCGAGTATTTCTTAATCAGTTAACATGTGAGAAACTGGGCTGGTATTTTTATAAGGTGTCTACATTTTTCAGCATAATGTTGATAAAATGTTATTATGCCTTACATTATTTTGTTCTGTCATGTAAGTTTACATTGTGTACCATTTGTAGAGAGGAGGATGCTGTATCAACACACAACTGACCACACCACACTCAGAGGTAGATGATTCACAGATTCTAAAGACAAAGGACATGGTGTTTTAACAGCCTTCTTCAGGCAGTCTGACAAGGCAAGTTCTATAAAAACACTAACTCAAGCATAGTTCTTGAAACACAAGTACAGCATGGAGATGCAGAGGCAGGAGAGGAGAGCGAGAGCTAGCCCATTGCTCTCCCTTTTTTCTTACCACTTATCTGTAGGTACCAATCTACCAAACACACATACAGAGCACTGCTTGTATATGTATATATATGTATAAACTATAATACTATGGAAGTATTAAATGATAAATACTTAGTTCTGGACAATAGGCTTTTGAGTAATTTCTCCTAATTTTTAATGAATACTATATACACTTTTATAAATGATTCATAACCAAAATTGATTGTCCTGACTATTCAATGTATATGTTTGAAATAGATTAAAAACAAAAGAAGAAATGGTTTACAGGTTCAAAAAACCTGGCAGGCAAACATTCATTATGAATATTAGCCTTAATAAATTTGATTATTCCTCTTCTTTGTCTTCATCCATTTCCATATTGGATACAATTATTTAAAAATTCGTATCAAAAAGACTGTTACTAATTTATAATCTAAAGTGAAACCAATGGAGCAAATGTAAGAAGAGCACAAACATACTAAACATGCAGCCAGCTGACCAAGGTATACGCCTTGTTGGGTATTTCTAACAGAAGTTTGTTTTGTTGCAATTAGCCAGTACACATGTGTGAGAGGCATAGCCAGATGGGATGGAGAATGTGAGGGACTGGATCCAAATGGAAATCCTGAGGTTGCTTTACTACAGACCTCAAGTCTAAGATAGAAAGAAGGAGCAAGGCTTAAAATGAGAGTCTAAGTAGAAGGGTACACTGCCGACAGGCCACCTTATCGGACTTCAGACCTTCCACCATGGGAGTGGGGGGATAATCACAGCTTCAAGGGGTGCAAGGTTGGGCTAAACACAGCAATGTACCCTCAAGACACCATGTTCCAGGAATACTGGTAACGGGCATCCTACTCCAGATGGGTCCTAATGTTCCTGTGGTAGGGAAACTCTGGGAATTGCCAGACATTGGGGGATCACATTATCTGTCTAGAGAATGCCAAACGAAATACCAGTATAGTTCTACAATCCTAAGGCAGAGCATGGTAAACAATGGGTTATTGGGATAGATACAGACAGCTGTCCGTTTCACGTACAGTCCAAGAGCTTAGAAAAGTTTTACATTTTTTTAGTGGCTAAAAGCATTTAAAGAGCTAGTATATCATAATATGAAAATGATATATTCACATCTCAATCCCAATAAAATATGTTTTCTTGGAAGCCAGCTCTTCCTGTTTGTATTGTCTCTTGAACCACAAGGGCACAGCTGCAATTACAACAGAGTCCATCCTGATCTTAAACATTCTTTACATTCCAGCTATGTATGCAAGAGTCTGCTGACTTCTGGCCCCCAAACTAAAATTGACCTGAATACAACCTATATGTTGTAAAATATTTAAAATAATAGCATTGGAGAGTAGTATAAAACATGCACTGAGAAATATTGGGCATCTATGTGCTTTGGATGATGGGACTGGGCCACCATCATATTTGTGAACAGTCACTCCCACCACCATAAAAGCAAGAAAACAGCTCATTTCTGTGCTTTTCAAGAACCAAGATTCCAATTGTATGCACAGATTTTGTTTAGACTCAGGATCTGTATCCAAACACTGATGATTATACATTCGATACTGAAAGAAAGAAGATGAAGATATATTGTTATACATTGTAACAATTTCTTATTCCTACTTTTTAAAAAAAGAAAAAAAAAAAAAAAACTAAACCAACCAACCAACCAAACAAACAAACAAAAACCTGCATTGAACGGGCTGGCTAGACAACCCAGTTGGCAAAATCCTTGAGACCCTGAGTTTGGATTTCTAGTATCTATATAAAAAGGTGAGCACAGTTGCACATGGTTAAAATTCCAACAGCAGAAAAGCAGAGAAAGGCAAGACCCCGTCAACTCCAGACCAACAAAAATACCCTGTCTTCATTGGGAAAGTATCCTCTGGGTTCTACACATATGCACAGCTTTACACACAGCAACACCACCACTATCCACAATAAATAAAAGTATTTGCATTCATTATTCAAGTCCAGCTTTAGCTTAAAAAGACCCTGTATAATAAAATTTTAAAAAATGGCAGTTTCATTGGAAAATTTTCTAAGGGATGTTCACTGCATGATAGGATGAAAAAGCAACTCTGGGTTTTTTCCTCTGGTAAAATCTGCTTCTTTCCAGAGTGAGGCAGATATGAAAATAGTTCATATATATTTTGTTGAGGTATTTGTTTGCCAACAATTATGTGGTTATGAAAATTTGGTAAAGGTATTTACCGTAGGATGTACTTACATAATCTCAAGTTAAAGAATTTAAGAGACTGACTACTTGTTTCCTGTTCCTCTACCCCAATTATTAGTTCCATTTCCTCTTAAAGGTCACAAGATAGCACTGTTCATTTATCCAAACAAAACAGCAATTTCACTCACAGTGACCAAATTGATGGCATGAAGGCAACTGATTATCACTGGCAAGTTCTCCCAAAACCAGTAGAATCACATACTGAGAAAACCACAGGGATTCTTTGTAGAAACAAGGTCACAGCTTCAAGGCTCTGCCACTTCAGAGTGGTATCCAGAAACAGGGGCATTTGGGGTGACTTTAATTCATGTCAATTCTGAGATAGAATTCCTAATGGGAGTCTCAGGTGTCATTTTCTAGACCCTAAAGTTCTGTTCTTCAAAGCCATGGGGGGAAGTGTTCAGTTAAGAGTAATTATTATTACTAATCTTTGACGTGATTATTTTTCACCCTATATTTTAAGGTTATTGCACAGCAAGTTCACCCTTTCAATCATTACATACTGCTTAAATAAAGGGTATAAAGGATATTTACTCCCTGACAAGTGCTAGTAAATGTGCTTCCTGGCACCTGAAGGGAGTCCATGTTTTCTTAAATAAAAGATAATATAACATTATATCAGAGAGAGAGAGAGAGAGAGAGAGAGAGAGAGAGAGCGAGAGAGAGCGCAAATTTGTTTTCTCCAGCTTTCTAATGTGATTTTAGTTCTTCTGAATAGTAGTCATCTTAAAAAAAAAAACAAAAACAAAAAACAAAAACCAGGAGACAGACTAGGGAAGAGAGATGAATGAGAATGCTATTGCACTTGTGACACACATTCTAAAATTAACATGTTTAAACACCCTGGACTAAGACGTACACATCCATTTGGAAAGTCCACTAGATGATGGTAAAATATTTCTGTTGCTCACACAAAATCCTGGACAAAAGCAATGTGAGCAAAAGGGTTTACTTGGCTGACTCTTTCCATTCCATCAGGAAGACTGGACAGAAACTTGGAGGTCTGAAGGGAAGTAGAGGCATAGAGGTTCTTTCCATGGACTGCTCAGCCTGCTTTCTTATAGAAGCCAGGATCACCTGCCCTGCAGCGGTGCTGACCTTAGTGGGCTGGACCCTTCCAACACTACTATTAGCTGATAAAATGTCCCACTGATATTCCTTCTTCCTAGATGCCATGTTGAAAAAACTAACCAGCATGACTGACTCCTGGTCAACTCAGCACACAAACCCATAACCTTTCTTTGTCATTTGTCCCCAATATCTCATGTTAATATTACAATGTAAAACACAATCCAGCTTTTAAAATCCCATAGTCTAATTTTTCAACACTTTAAAAGTCTAAGTTATCTTAATTAAAGTATCCAGTCTCTTAACTATGGCTCCTGCAAAAATAAGCTATGCTTTCTAGCTCTAAAAGGGAAGAGAGAGGGCACAGATCAAAGAACAAAGTCATAAGTGTAAAAAGTTCAGATGTTTAGGACTTACTCAAGATCTGCTGGGGTCTCACTGGCTTGGCTACCTCCATTTCTCTAGATTTGCAATTTGTAGCATGCATGGCTTGTCTTATAAGCTCAGGCTGGATTATTCTATACTGCTGTTATCCTTGGCAATCATCTTATCATCCCAGAATCTCTAAACCAATACGCTCGACTGTGGTTGAGGTTATACCTTCATCCTGGTTCCTAAGGGTACCAAGCTTTAGCTTTTCTCTATTAGCCTTTCAATTCCTGGGTCTCCACTACAACTGAGGCTGTACATTCACCAGTGGCCTCTTGGCCTCTTTACAGGGATTCCACGCCTGCATGGTGCCAAGACTCAGCTATTCCCTCTGACTCCTTCATTCCTTCAAAACCAGTATCCTGTGGGAGGCTCTTACACATTACCAAGTTCCAATACCCACTTAAGATGCAGCCTTGGCTCCCCACTGGACCACAGCCTCTGTGTGGTGTGACGGTTCTGAGGAAATACTTGCCAGATTTCACCTCAGTGATGTTAATCTCTTATTAATCACAGATGATTTCTCAATTCCAGCTAACCAGTGTGAATGTTTTCACTAAAGCAAAGGCTTCACTTTCAGTTGTGTTGGTCTCTTGTAAACCACAGTTGATTCTTTAGTCCCAGCTGACCACAACCAGATTCTTAATTTAAATTTAGCACTTGGGTAACACAACAGAGTCCTTGAGGAACTGATTCTCAAACTTCCCTGTGAAACTTAACAAGCAGGATTGTTATGATTTGCACTTCTCTCAGCATTATCTTCCAAGGTCACACAGAATAGCTTCCTCCCAAGAACAATCAAGTCTATTACAGCAGTACCCCATGTTTATGATACCAATTTGTTTTAATTTGCTTGCTGTTACTAAGATAAAATACTGACCAAAGCAATTTGTACAGGAAAGGGTTTATATTGCTTACCCTTCCAAATCACAATTCAACACTACAAAAAGTAAAGTCAAGTCAAGAAGTTGGAGGCAGGAACTAAATCAGAGACTGTCTTAGTAAGGGCTGCTATTGCTGTGATACACACCCTGACCACAGCAACCTGGGGAGAAAGGGCTTTATTTGGCTTAAATTCCACATCACAGTTTATCACCAAAGGAAATCAAGATAGGAACTCAAATAATGCAGGAATCTAGAGACATCAGCTGATGTAGAGGCTATGGAAGAGTGATGCTTACTGGCGTGCTCGTCATGGCTTGCTCAGCCTGCTTTCTTATAAAACCCAGTGCCACCAGCCCAGAGATGGCACTACCCACAATGGGCTGGGGCCTCCTTATCAATCACTAATTTCAAAAAGTGCTACAGGCTTGCCTACACTGGAATCTTATGGAAGCATTTTCTCAGTTAAGATTCCCTCCTCTCAGATGACTCTGTGGTGTAAAGTTGACATAAAACTATCCAGCGGAGACTGTAAAGGAATGCTGCTTAGTGGTTTGGTCTCCACGGATGGCTCCACCTGCTTTTGTACATAACTTAGGACTACCTGTCCAAGAGTGGCACTGCCCACAGTGGGATGGACCATCCCATAATCAACCATTAACCAATAAAATATCCTACAGATATGCCCACAGCTCAGTCTGGTTGAAGCAATTCCTTGAGATCCCGTCTTCCAGGTGACTAGTTTATGTTGAGTTACCAATAGCAACAAAAACAAACAAACAAACAAACAGTATACCTTCAATGGTTTCACTATTCTTTTAGAACTGTTTTTTTTAAACAGATTAAAAATAATCATGTGTACACATGACTAATGTAATTCTACTTTATCCCTCATAGTATTCTATGTTCTTCACCATGTCATTATTTCTTTTGAATTTTTTGTTTTGTTTGAGATGGTGATCTCAGTATATTGCCCAGGCTATATGAATCCTCTCACACCAGCTTCCTGACTAATTGCATCTAGAGGCTTATGCTACACATCCTGACATCTAATTTTTCAGAGTCAGAAAATTTTCCAAAAAAAAAAGTATTTACACTAGGCTAGTATGTAACAAGCATTCTTTGGTTGTGGAGCCATGTGGTGACCGAGATCAGTGACTCCTTTCAGAGCAATGCTGTTTTAAGCCATGATCAGTTCACAAATATTTGGTAGAGTCTTTGTGTTATGAGAAAGGCTGGGAAGAATGTGTGTGGTCCTCTACTCCTTGGCAGTTAGCTATGATACAACTAAGAGATTATAAGAAGAGTTATCACACAAAGCAGGAGCAGATTCCATTTCAAACATCAACAATTGCAGTAAGGGCTCTGAGAATCTGAAAACAGTCATGCTCAGTCCAGTCCCGAGAGTCAGGCCAGGCTTTGGTCTGTGCCTAGGATTTGAGAAATTGGTAGGGGACCGACAGAGAGCAACCAGAAGTATCGGGTGTTCTAGGCTAAGAGTATTGCATATGACATGCGAATGAGGCATGGCAGTAAAAGCCCAACCCTGTGGAAGAAAGAGATGGCTTGAACTGACCTCCAGCAGGCTAAGGCCAGACTCTAGTTATCAACATAAGATACCTAGTACTCAAGTTTTAGTTGTAGAAAAATCATCAGAGTTTTAAAGTGACAGGTTGTGGGGTCAGTGTGTCGAGAAATTTTCCCACTTGTTGGGAGGAGCTAAGGTGGGAGGAGTAAGAAGAGGAAGAGGAGGAGTAAGGAGAAGAAGAGAAGGAAGGAGTTAGGGGAGAGAGGGAGAGAAACATGGAAGCAGACCTGCGCCTATCTCTAGCAGTCAAAGGTAGTTGATATATCTAGGTTGGAAACTGGGTTACACCTCTGGTTGTGTGGACATCTTGTTATTGCGAATTACCAAACATATAAAGCCTTTGGATAATCTAAGCATTAGAATCTCATTCCTACCAGGCCCATGTGGATGGCAGGATGGTCTGGGCTCAGCCCAACCTTGTGGAGACAGCATGGAACAGCGTGGAAGATTGGCAGAGCTATCTCCCACGCTGGCATCTCGTGCGTGCCAGGGCCCATGTCTCTGGTCGCCTGAGCAGACAGCCTGAACTGAACAGCGGTGGTACAGGCAGTGGCTCGTGGCTGCAGGCCTAGGCTAGTCGGGAACATGGCGGCTGATTGAGGAAAGCTACATTGAATGACGCTGATTTAAATATCTCCCACAACAGGACGGAGTATTTTAGAATGTTTTGGAAGTTATCATAGTAGCAACACAAGGTGCTACGGAGATCAGAATGAATCCTTGGTAGAAATATCTGCACTGGACACATACAGCTTGGGAAGAAATGATTTCTGGAGAGACTAAGGTAGAGTAAGTAAAGAAAGAAGCTGGAGACTAATCTGGAGAAGAAATGCATTAGAACGCACAGGAGGAACTCAGAGTAAACATGTGAACAACAGTCCTTGGAAATAGGTAAGTGCTGCCAACTTATCTATTGAAGTCAAGAGTAGTGTCCAGTAAGAGTGCATCAACACTGGGTCATGCACATGGACCAAGTGGTAGCAATGACCCAGTGGTGGTCCCAGAGAGACCTACTTGCCTCCGAGAACTAATCTTTCTGTTTAGATCTTTAGTTCCTGACTGTCCATAGCAATCACTTAACACACATACCTGACTATTATTTAACATGGATCTATGCAATACATACACTGGTCTTATCAGTCTGACATGGGTAAAATCAGCTTCGTAACATACACTTCCCTTCTCCATTGGGCCTGTACACTGCCACACCTTTAGCCCTCATTTAGAAACATTTCAAGTAAAGATAACATGACAACTCCCTGGGTACACAGGTAAACACTAAGGGAATTTAAGGAAAGACATACACAATGAAGCAAGCGGTGATCACTACTTAAAATGTAGGGCCTGGGCCAGCAGCATCAAGGGCCACTGTGAGCCTGTTAAAGCTGCAGGAGCTCAGCTGCCTATCCACATGCAAGGAATCAGACTCTCTATCTTAACAAGATCCCTAGGAGACTGATATTTAAAAAGAAAACAATTATAAGGTCAGTTAGAGACGAGGCTGCACTGTGCTACCTGAGTTGGATCAGGAAGAGATAGCGCAGGCTACAGTCCAACCTGATTTCTGCTTAGATTCATGGTTCAGTGATAGAGTTCAAGGCCTTCGGATATGGGGCAAGACCAAGTCAGGAAGCTACTCAAGCTGACAATTAGAGCCCTGGATGCATGAATCCTGTCAGGAACTGGAACTGAGCTTACGGATTAGATGAGAAGCATTTCACAGATTCTATCTACTTAGCTGTCCCCCACCCCCAAGATTTTATAAATATCCTGTCCTCCTGATGATCCCATTTACATCCACCCAGCTGCAGGAGCTTATGGTCTGACTCTGCATCTCATTCGTTCCCTCAGTCTTCACCATGCAATGTCAAAACACTTTTCTGGACTAATTGAAAGACAAACCGGAAATGGCAAACACAACTTGAATTCAAAATAGAAAGGGCTGTGAGCAAGGGCTGTTTCCAAAGATATTACTATTGACATAATAAGGTGTCAGGCCAAAGCTCCCCAAAGAAAGGGGTGGGGTACAGCAATGGCCACATTCATAAGGTGAAGAGCACACAGGGCTTGTCTCACCCCAGCTGGTTACTTACACAATGATTAGGTCTTCCCCTGATTTTCTTACTGTATCCAGTATCACCATCTGAACATATGGTGCCGTGTGTGTGTGTGTGTGTGTGTGTGTGTGTGTGTGTGTGTGTGGTGTACCACTCACCTAGGCTAGCTAAGCACCACCTTCCAGGATCTGCCTCCCCTGTGCTAGGATTACAGATGCACACTGCCATCCCAGCTTTTACATGAGTGTCCAGGGTCTCAACTCAGGATACCCATAGAGCCCTCTGCCTGCCACTGTCTTGTATTATTTTAACAGCTTTATTAGCACACAGTCTGTAAGCCATGAAATTCAAATTTTGCAAACAGAAGAGACTTTCATTATATCCCTTACTGTCAAGCAATGCCTCATTAAAATGCATACAGAAATAGAATATACCTATTTCTTAAATCTTTACGAATATAGGACTTTGTTATTACCGCTTGATTAACATTATCCTAAAAATCTTAGGTTTTATTAGCGGTAAATAGGTCTTGATAAAATTCTGTCTATTCAATTAAAAATGTAGAAGCATGTCGTACCTCTGAATGCTGTATTTCAAAGATGGCAGGTTGAAAAAACCATGACAGGCCTTCAAAACTGTTTCCTTGAAGTTACGTTAGGAAGTTAAGTTTATTTATTAGATCCACACTGGAAATCCCAAACCCTTACAAACTACTGTTCCCTCAGATTTTCCTGATCCATTTTCCCACCAGGTGTCATGCTTCATAAGGGTGCTAGCGTCTGCCAACATCTGTTGTTTTCCATGTCTGGGTTGGCATAAAGAACGAGGCAGGTTTTTCCTTTAAAAACTTGGGGTGGAAGAGGGGAGGAGACATGGACTTACATGCTCTCACAGAACCTGGTCAGAGTGCTGGGTTTCTCCTGGTTACGTCTTTGTCGAAACCAGCGTTGAATGCTCCGGACATCCCAGTCCAGCTGCTTGGAGAGCCCTTCTAATCTCTTCTCATCAGGATGCTGTAGAACAAGGCAGCAGAGAAACCATCTTCACCCACTTGTACTGCACCACATACAGGGCCAACCTTACACATGGTTGGGTTTCCCCCCTATTTTCTATGGCTGACATTTCCATATTTGTGACTGAGAATCTAGTCTATCCACTCGAGACTAGAACGAAGATAACTCCTGGATGACTCATTACGAAACAAGACAGAGAAATAAAAATCTTGCCCCAACTACTGCATTCTTTTTCTTATCAGCAAACACTTCTTATGAAGCAACGAGCAACCAAAGAAAGGGTGAAGCAGCCAGCTGGCTGAGCCATCGACATCGGCTTTCAAAGGGAGAATTTACAGAGACATCAGTCAAATGGTTCACCTTCTCAGGGAGAAAAGTATATCAATATATCTTATAAACAGATAAGATAAAATCCCAAAATGTACCTGCTAAGGTGTCACTCCTAGTACCACAGGCATCTCTTCTCTCCTCTGCCTTCTCCATCGTCCATGGATTGCCCTCATTGGCTTCCCTTGTCACCCCCCCCATTCACCACAGCAAACATCTAGTCATACTAACACTACATAACACTACGTATTACCTACGGGAATGGTGAAAAGGACAAGAAGGTCTTGGCAACAAGCACAGGCCCCATTCCTCGCCTGACAGCCTCTCAGAGCCTTGGCCTCTATCAATAAAAACAAGGGTAACCAGTTTATCAAGGTACAGGGGACTGTGGCAAAGACTGAAAATATACGTTAAACCGAGTGTCGGTTATCTGTCTTCTTTTTCTCCCTCCCACCTTTTCAATGTGTTAAAGAACCCCTTGCTCAGGATCACAAGAGAGGAACCTACTGTACAACAAAACCGGCCAAGAGAGTTCCATTCTCTTCCTTATTGTTTGCTTTAATGCTGATGATCAAAAACGACGGAGAAGAGCTGCTGACCAGGCTGTAATGTACACACAGGATGGAAGAGCATCTCAGCAACCCAGGGGTCTGCATCTCCCACAGCTCACCTTCTGCCTGTGAGGACTGAAGCCTTTGGGAAGAGACCAGATCACAAGGGCGGAGCTCTCCTGGTGAGATCTGATTGCTGCTCCTGCCTCCACTGCCTTCTGTCCCCCAACCTCCTCCCCCACTCCTTCCCTTGCTCTCTTCTACCCTTCCAAAAACCCAAGAAATGTACACTCCTGGCACCCAGATTGCACACCTCCAGACTTTAGAACTGTGACAGGTGACTAAATGTCTGTTGCTTAAGTCCCTTGTCTACAGCAGTCTGTCGTGGTGGCCTGAACCACCTGAGATAGTCACATACCTGAAAGCAGAGCAAATGACATCCAGTTACAAAGCATTCTGCTCCTATGCCTACAAAATGCAATTGCCAGCATTCAGTTGGGCATGTGTCTGAGTTCCTTTTAGTAGTAACAAGAGAATATAAGTCTTTTATGTCCTTCTTAATTGAAAATATGAGAGAGCTAAGAGGAGTCACTCACTGCCTATAATATATATTGGCTATACTACCATCCTGTTGAAATGAATGTTTTTGTCACAATTTTTGACAGCCTCATACAATATATGTAATATACTGTGATTATATTCACCCCACCACCCTCTACTGTCTTTCTTATTTTCCCTCCCAATTCCTTGATCTTAACTAGCTCCTCTGACGGCTACACCACTGACAAAAAATGACACTGTCTCCAGCAGCAACCATCAACAAGGAAAAGTCAAACAAACAAGAAACAAAAACAACCACCAAATCTCAGAAAAGAGGCAGAACCTTAGGAACAAGAGAAAAGAAAAAAAAAAACATTTCTGAGTTTACTAGTAGTGGAGCTGGTGTCTGTGTGTGTGTTAAGGTTCACAAATTGAAACCGGTGAAGCTATACTTCAGCAAACACTGACCCTGTTACCTCAGTCCTCCTACTTCCATTGACAGGAAGCCATGGCCATTAAATCCTTTTAGTTACCAGGGTTATTTTACATAAACACAATTGAATGTACACTCCCTTACCTTCCTCCAGTCTCACAAATACTGTGGACTGTGGACTTTGCCCTGGACTTGGGGTTTTTCCCCTTTATAACTTGTCTTGGAGGGATTCCAAATCGGCTCAGAACATAATATCTCTCTTCTGTTGTGAAGTGTAAAAACAAACTCCAACTTTCTAGCCTGTTCTGCTAATGGACACTCTGGTAGCATCTGAACTTCTGAGAGTGCTACAGCAGTAAGTTCTACGTGTCGTAGTAAATGGTAGGACTCATTCCTTGAACTGAAAAAGGGGTCTGTGCTTCTGCAACTTTTTATATTAAAAATGTACTAACTTCATTAATTTATACTTTAAAAGACAAAGAGCCACATCCAGGAGTCTCCTCAACCCAACAGAATTTCTTCATCTCTCCTAGTCTGATGCACAGTTGTTGTCATTTTAAAGGTGTACAATGACATAGTTGTCTACTATCAGAACACAAGCTCCATAAGCATAGAAAACATTTAATATTCTTCTCACTGGTGCCTATATGATAATACACTCATAAATGCTTTCTGAGTGAATGAATATTTAAATAGAAATTTTGCCTCCTCCTTTACATTTAAAAATGGCCTTTATCTACTCACTAGCTCAAGCCCACATGAGTAATATGTAAAATTATCACTGTTTCCTCCCCTTCTCTGTGCGCCCCACCCAACACTTGTCAACAATATAATCTGTTTTGGAGTTTGCTTTTAGACTATTAGATCCGCTTCTCCTGGCCTCTGATTAGCATTAGCTGAGCTGCCATCTCCTAACTACTGAGCAATTCTGCAACCAGGGACTTCCCATCAGCTTCTCCTCAATTCAAGTTAGTTATCCTTTTTTAAACGTCAAGATCACACAACTTCAACGTTCTGTTCTGACACCATCCCTCACATTTCTTCATCTCTTAGTTTTATAGTTTAAATATATTCAAAACTCAGCAACTTTCCCAGTAATCTTGTATAATCTTCTGGTTAGCTAAAATATACGGCAACAATCTCCTTAAAAATGGAAAAAAAAAAAATGAGGACAAGTTTTAGAGAATCTGTCCACAATTTTATACAAGAATTAATTTATTACCTGTGTAGATGTGAGATAGGAAGGAGGGGGGAGAGAGAGCACGTGAGAGTGCTCACACACGTGTTCGCATGTACATGAGCAAGTGCCTGCAGAGGCCCACAGAGAACAGAAGGGTATTAGATCCCTAGAACGGGAGTTACAGGTATTTAATGGCTCACTTGACATGGGTGCTGGGAACTGAACTCTGGTCCTCTGGAAGAGCAGCAAGCACTTAACCACTGAACCACTTCTCTAGCCCCTGCCTCCACAATTTGTGACTAAAGGAAAGCGGATCAGTAGCCCCTCACTTGACATAGCCATCATTCCCTTCCCATCTGCAAGGGATCTTGGGAGGTACTAGAGTGTACCGGAAGTAAAAGATTAACTGAAATTGGGACTCCATTATGCAGTTTGCATGCAGCTGTCACCACTGTCTGTGGGACTGTGTGATGACTGCAGATACTCGTGTATCGCACAGACTCTTGTGAGAAACTCCATGCCTGTGCTCTCTGCAGGAAGCCCAATAAAATCATTGGTCACACCATGTTGAACTTCAGTAAAATACTACTTCTGTTGGACATTGGTGCCCATCTGAGGTCAACAGACATTTTTTTGTGTCTCCCTAAGAAAAAGCAGTCAACATAATGAAATGGTGCTTCGTAACTGCTACATATTTTACCCTCATAGTTTTAGAACCAATTTGAAAAGAAAAATTCAAATTAAAAATATAACGGGATAAAACCAGTTAAAAGTTAGGCACTCAAAAATAATCACTGGGGAGAAATAATCACTTGGTATATTTAAATGGACTAAGTCATCAATAACTGTAGATCTTTTGGGTCCATCCGCAACCTTCAGAATCAGAAGTTCTGAAGATACAATGTAGCAGCATGCACTTTAACTCCTCAGAATAGAGAAGCAATCAAAGTGTGGAAACAAGGCTGATACAGATGCTGTATCATTTACTAAATGCTGTGGGTGGGGCGCACATATTGTGTTGTTGTTTTAATCAATTCTCATGAAAACCTGTTTATTACTCGAAGAGTTTATTACTCGAAGATTTTTAAGGGCTCCAAAGGTTAAAAAACTTACTGAAGGCAAAACTTTAGTAAGGAAAAGGTATTGTTTCCTATTATTTCTAATCATTTCCTAATGGTGGTAGGTTCTCTATAGTGTTTAGAATGTGATAGATTTCCCTGTAGGGCGGGAGGTAGGTTCTCTACAGTATTTTAAATATGATAAATTTACCTGTAGAGCAGAGGAAGGAGAGAGAAAAAAAAGACAGACAGACATTATGACAAGAGAAAAAACTGATAAGAATGTCATGACTTATATCCATCTGCTGATGTCAGAAGTAAGAGTGACCTGGGTAGAGAAGATGGGCAGTGCTGTCACACAGAGCAGGGGCCACATTCTAAAGAGAAGTTAACGCTCTACGGCTTATATCTTAAATGTCTATGTCATTTTTCAAATGTAATGTGTTCTTGCAAATGAAATCTAATGGAGCAATGACCATGTGCAAACATGCCAAGGGTCTGGGCTCATGCAGAGGTCCCATATAGGCATTTATTGTCCCCTTTCCATCTCCTGTCCCCCAGGATCCACCTATCCCATCTCCTCTGATCCCTACCTACTTATAACTACTGCCTTTGGATCCCCAGAAGGGGTATGGGAACAGAGGGTGGAGCAGAGAGATGGGAGATAGGCTTTGTTTCTCTCTGAGGTTTCTCGGTATGGGGCTGGGCTGCTACTTCTATGCTTGATGGGTGAGACTCTTGCCTACTTATAATCTTGTAGCAGAGTCTGTGATGCCTTTGGAGGCCATCTATCCATCACGTGCTGGGGTGATGAGCCTGTAGATAGGAGAGAGGCCTGTCTGAACTTTGCCCCCAGTGCCAAGGCACAGCGTGTCCAATAGTAGCTGGAGGAAAGGGAATCTGACAGCCAGCAAGCTATGTGTGTACTTAATCATACAGTCTCCCCAGGCATTTTTGAGGCACTGTACTTGTTCTATCAATATTCCCCTGCCTACAGACACCACAGAACAAATCAAACATGGCTCAGCAGGGCTGGGAATGTGGCTCTTCTCCAGCATTTGTACTGGCCTGGATTTGATCTTTAATGTTGTAAGAAAAACTAAAGCATAATACGAGTGAAATAGGAAGGTAAACCTCATGGAAAAGTATCATTTTTTAAAAGGCCAGAGAAAATGCCTGTAGACTTTTTGGCAGAAATGACGGCAACAAGACAGAGCTGTCTGGGTATCTGCACTAAGAGCTGCAATCCATGAGCCTACGAGTACTAACGCCAGCCCCAAAAACACCAGAAAAAAACATCATTTGTGTAAGACCGTCAAATCACAGCTTCGAAACCAGCACGATGCTTCCAGAAAACTGAAAGAGTACAAAGGAACCATCCGATACAGAAACACGGAGAACAATGTCCCATTTCTCCTGTTTCATGTTTTCTCATCCAGCCAAGGGTGAGCAGAGATAAGGAGAGATCTTAGGGAGAGAGGAGAAGCTGTGTGGGCTCTGCGTTGGTGTGTCTCCGTTTCTTCCTGCTTCAGTTCAAGGGCCCCTGGTGTTTTCTTCTTCCTCTCTGTGCTTAAGAATGTTTCAGTCACGTGTCTCCTCCCTTCCTCTCTGTTCTCTTCTTCTCATTCTTCATGTAGATGCCCTTGATACTGCATGTTCTATCTCTTCATTTCTTTTCCACTGTGAGTCTATCTCTTCTGTTCTGACTCTGCTGACCCCATTCCTTCCCTTCTTCACACAGCAAATCTTCTTCAAAGATGACCTTTCACTGTCTTTTATGTTTGTCTATCACAGCCTCTGCCACACACGGATGGCATCCACTATCTGCCAGCAGGTTCCATTTGTCACAGGTGTATACATCACACTGTAACCTCTGCCTGGTTGTCTCCACCCAGCCCTTATCTGCATGCTTCATGTCACCTGAGACTGGAAAAGGCACTGGATTGGACAAACCTCTATCTAATCAAGGCCTTTCTACAGACAAGCTTGTAAAATCAGCAACCAAGAGGTCACATACCCCCTTTATCTACTGTTTACAGCTTGGGCCAGTTATAGCACCTATAGTTTCTCCAAGGACTCAGTGTCCAACAGGAAGCAAAGTTGACTGTCAGAACCCAGGAGAGAAAGGATGGGATAGCCACTTCGTGGTGGTAGAGAAAAATAATGTCCCCAGATGACACTCATACCTTTGTTATGGCAGTGAAGACCTTTTCCAGAATGGCATTTGGCTGGGCAATTTGTGGTCCATTGGCTTGGATGTTGAGGGCTATGGCACACGGTTTGGCTATGAATCTAAAGGTTTAAAAAGAAAGAGAAGAAAATAAATGAGAACTTACACTTTTTATAACTGTTCTTTGTAGTAGCATCAACTATAAATGACTATGTTCTTCTAATTAGATGTTTGTAGGGTTTTTACACCAACCTTCACATGGGTGAACTATAAAACAGACCTAATTTGAAGCCACCAGCAGTCACTTTAAAAAGAGTTATTCTTTAAGAATATTTAAACTCCTTGGCTGGGTGCGATGGCACATGCGTTTAACACCAGTACTCAGAAGGCAGGCTGATCTCTCTAAGTACGGGGCTACCCTGGCTACATACAGAATTCCAGGAGAGCTAGGACTAGCAGAGAGACCATGTCCCCAAAACAAAATAAACAACAACAAAAACAGAACAGAACATTTAAACTCTAATGATACTCAGTAGTTCTAATGAGAGTTCACAGATCAATTATGGTTTTCTATACCATAAGAAAGAGAAAGAAGGAAACAATGGATGGAAACAGAATTGTGCAAGCAAGATATATCAATACGCGTCATAATTTACATTCTTCTTCTAAACACATACAATCATGTTGTTATACCAATGTGCATCTGAATCCTCATGGAGGGTGTGTGCTTTTGACCACTCCGATAATAAATGTAACCATTTTGTTTCCATAATCAATGTGTATAGTACTGAATCCCAATCCCTTCCAATTTCGTAATTTTTGCTTTGTGTGTCAGCTCCCCACAAGGCTTCTTTCTCATGGGAAGCAAGGAAGAATGGCAAATGCATGGCATTCCAGACAAGCCGAGAGCTGACTTGTTTAAAAGCATGAGCCCGACTGCTTTTATCCTAAGAGAACGCCTAAGCCAACAAGCAAGGGAATGATGAACCTCACTTCCCATGCCTGACGTTTGAGCAAAGCTCTGAGAGGGATGTGGAGTGCACAGGGCCCAGGAGGAACAGTGACAACTCTAGTAAAACTGTAAAAGACAAAAAGTATTTACACCTTCAAGATGGTTTCAAATAACTACTCAAGAAATAAGCTTCCATAGTATTTCAGTGGTGACTCTGTCACTAATTTAATATCATACGAGAGGATTACTAAGATAATTCAATGGTTGCCAAGAGCGATAACCAATAAATACATAAAGCAAATCAGAAGTGAACCTTAGATGAGGCTTCTTTAACACAACTCCACAAGATTAAGAACAGCAGGCAAGGCCGAGTAATAAGACACAGTGTTGAACAGAATCCTATTTCATGGACAAGTGAAGAAATTCAGCCAGTCTGGAGAACAAGAACACTATATGTTGCAAGCCTGATCCAGGACAGCAGAGCACAGAAAGTAAAATATCATGCTTGTTTCACTAGGGTCTCTCAGGACACAGTGGAAAAAGAAATTGCCACTGTTTCCTAATCTATAAGCCTTTGAGAAACTGGACTACTCCTGGGAGCTTCAAATTCCCAGTTCTTTCCAGCGTGATCCTTTCTGAGACACATTAGTAATACCTTTGCACCTTCTAGTGATTCTGGGCCTTCTCTGTAATCACAGAAACAGCTGAAACTCCAATAGAAAAAGACATATCACTTAATTGACAGCGACCATATCGGGGCACAGAACTTGTTTTTCCAACCAAGTTTCCCACTTGCTGGCTACTCTATGGTCCCTATAATGTCAACATTTCCCTCAAAGAGCACTTGGATACACTCACCTAATCTCTAAGCATTTTCTTTCTCAACAACTTCACCAGTACAGAGAAGCAAATATTTAATTTGTAAGACAGATAATTACATAGAATAGGCAGAAAAAGTTCATCCTAAATCCTGAATGAGAAGGCAAAGGGCAAGTCAACTCCACTCCTCACAGGTATTCCTGGAGACCAGATGATAAAGAAATTTCATTTATGTTTATTCTCTGAAGGATTTGTGATTCATCTCTGGTACTTTTTTCTTTTCTTTTTCAGAGAACATATTAAATTCCAAATAAAGCCCATGCCACAGCTACTACAATTTTATTACCTTCTGTCACAGTCCATTAGAAAAAAAAAATGTTGTTTCTAATGATAGACCAAAGGAAAGTGAACAAATGACTTTCACAATGGTGGTGGAATGGAAGGAGAAGAAAATGGAGGGAAAAGAGAGAAGAAAAAGAAGGAAGAGAGGGAGGGGGAAGGAGAATACATGGGTGTGTAATGGGCTAGCACACCTGCAAATATCAGAGTGCAAAGGAATACATGCTTGAAAGCTTTGATGATTACCTCTACCAGGAAGTACACACCTAATTACTTTTCTTTATCAAAGGCTGAAACACCACCTTCAAAGGATCAAACATCTATAAAATACACTCACATGCTACAGTTGAAAGTAAATATAATAAGGATGTCAGCTTTGAAAAATACTGGACTTGGCTACAAAGCAGAGAAATTGTTTTCCAGTGCATTTGAACAACGTGTATTTGTATTTTAAGCATGAAGTAATCATCCCAGAACACTAGTGAAGAAAAAGCATGAAACGTATACATAAAACATGAAATGATCTCTGCATTCAAAGACACTTCAGCCCTAGAAAAGGAGATCACTTAAAGACATGTACAGGATATATGACATTGTTCTAATTGCTTAAAATATTTAATTATTCTCGATGGGTTCTTGCATGGGCAGAAATGGTCAGTCTTATTGGACAGCAGCATTCCCTACTATTTTAGAGGTACTTGGGAGCCTGTGCTGATAGATATGCAACCATCTACATATTGATACAATTGTATGGATTTCTCCCTCCCTCCCTCCCCACCCCACCCCATACACAGGAGAGCTTCTGTAGACACCATGGAGGAGCACTGCTTACTCAGAGGCTTGCTCCTCTAGGCTTCTTCAGCCTGCTTTTTTATATACCCAGGACCACCTCCCCAGGAATGACACTGTCCCCAGTAAGCCAGTTCCTCCTATATCAATCATCAATCAAGTACATCTCCAAAGGCTTGCCTGCAGGCCAACCTTAAAGAGGAGGTTTCTCAGTTAAGATTTCCTTCTTCCCAGTTACATCATGGTTCGTGTTAAGTTGACCAAAACCAGTCAGCAACTGAGTATCACAAATAGATATGAATGTAGGACTTTCTGGGTGAAGATTTTAAGGACAAGAAGCTCTAGAAGGGTTGTTTCTAACTTTGAGGAACAAATCCCTGGCAGGCCTTGCATCTTTAAAGTCTCTGTAAAACACACCAACCTCTTCTCATCTCTCCCAAAGTCTAAACAAAAGCAAAACCAGTATCTGAGGGCTCTAGAGACAGAATGAAAGCAAATAGGCTTGGGAAACCAGACAAGTGCAGAAGCAAGCTAAGTGACTGGGAATAAAGGGATTCGTAGTATACAAACCCCACTTCGGGTCCTTCAGGTTGCTGAAGAGAGACAAGCCGATTCTCTGAAGTAATGAAAATAGAAAATATAGTGAAAAATAGGAAAGTACTTGGATGGTCTTCGAAACCAATCACAATCAATTAGTAATAAATGAAAAAAATAAACTAAATCTAATCATGAGAAAGAAAACACATCTCACTCTAGACCATGCTGGAATAGAAATCCGACTATGTACAAGTGAAAAACATTCACCTCAAATGGATATATCCTGGCTAGCATCACAGAATTTATTCAGACTTTAAAGCTAATGAGAACAGCATTTTGTAAGTAACCTGGAGGTTAGACAAACATGTAGGAGGGGGGAACTAAGTCAGTTAGAAGGGTCAGAAAACCTCCCTGCAGACTTCCTTTCAATTTTCTGAGCATCTACAGCTATTAAAAAAAAAAAAAAAAGATTTTTGTTGTTTGCTTGATCTATAAGTCTTTTCCTCAGTGAGAGAGTAAGTGTAAAAAGGCCTGCTGCCAAGGCTGACTACCCAAGTTCAGTCCCCAAGCCCCATGTGATGGAAGGAGAGAACTGACTCCAGCAAGGTTTCCTCTGACCGCCACATGCACACTGCAGCATCTGTGCATGGACACACACACATACAAACACACACATACATGCACACCCCAAATTTTACAATCTTAGCACTGGGGTCCTATTTTAGTTTGTCACCAAACCTTCCTACATCATTCCTTTTCACTGTAGTATGAATGCAGCCCTCTTTTGCTGGCTCCTAGAGACGTGCTTCTTCAGCCCATACACTCCTCAAACATTTAACAATACAGTCTTCTCCTCACTAGAAATAATCTGCTGCCTAAACATTTTCATGTGTATTTTTATTTTCTAATTTTGTTTTTACCATTTTAATGATTTTACTTTTGAAATGCAGTCTTGCTATAGTCTTTAAGGAGATGAAAAAGCCCTTGGGCAATGGCTAATTCTATAGTATATGATCATCATCCAAGACTGTTTGTGCTGATGGTGGATGCTTTCTCAAGTCCCCCCAGAGCTTCCTGAAGATTGTCTGAGTAGCATTAATAAAGGAATCTTCCAGACATGTCTACCTGAAGCTCACTGAAAAGCTTTATCAGTGATAGAAAGGCCACGATGTCATCAGTTAGGAAGATAAGTGTTTGGAAATCCCAAACCGATGTAAGAAACGTCAGAGATGCCCCTCATAGCTACACATTTACAGGACTCTAAAGATTTTGCATTACTTAATCATGAGTTCATCTTAGCTGCTGAAGACAGAAACTATACAGTTTGTGAAATTCAGAAAATGAAGCCTTTATCTGAATAAGATCTATGCCCCCACATTTCACATGCTCCAAGTATGAAAGGTATTATGATGTTTGTCGAAGATACACAAGTCCTGCACTGGGTACGAGGCTCATGCAAACTCAGACCTTAACTGTGCAGGTCAACAAACCAGAGCAAAGGTGGCTTGCCTGCATGAGGTGATGGATGGATGCTCATTTGTTTCACTGTAGACACCTTTCACCTCTCTCTATGGACCCCATACCAGCATGTTATACACATTAAACACTCATGATAAAAATGTTTCAAGAAGGAAAAAAACATGTGGCATATAGTTATGTAGAAAAATGCCTTTGAAATCAGGGAAGTCTAAGATCTCATGACCATGCGTGAGCTGATATTTCTCCGAGCATGACAGTGTTTCTTAATTCACTGTAACTGTCAATGAACCACTGGAGACTAGCATACATGTATGAATAAGGATTCCTTTCAAACTGTTCATCCTTGTATATGTAGGGTGACACTATGGAGACCAACACCAATGACACCAGTTATGCTGGTGCAGCATTTGTCAGTGTCAGCCTTGCCTCGTTACTGCATGGACTAAATCTATGACAGGTCTACCTCTAACTCCGAAATCTTTTGACAGTTCACATAGACCAAGATCTCTGACAGACCTTCAGAATTCTCTGTATATGAGCACCTCTGTGCTTTCACAGACACCTTTCCCTGGATTGTGCCCCCTCCCCCCCCCCAGTCTATAATGGGGTCTAGGCATCTCCGATCACTCATCTTCCCAAACTGAGCAGCTAACAGAAGTGGAATTGTGGGAAACAAGCCTTTGACCTTCATTCAACCCTGTGGACAGGTTGTCTTACCAGACCTGCAACTGGTAGGATCACCTTAAATTTTCAAAATTGGCCCTGAAATGAAATATGAGGTCTGGAGAACCCTAAGAACTCTCTAGGATGTGATAATCCTTTTAATTCCACCACAGTCATCAAGTGCTTTCATAGTTTACCTCAATCAATCCTCCAAATAACCCAAATTTTGACAGTTGTTTTATAAATGGAGAAAAGGCCCCAAAGCATCAGTAAGTTGAACTAAAAACTGAGAGATGCATTCCTTTTCTTTACAGCACTGTGCTCTCTCAGCTTTCCTGGCTTGTGAACTGGTAACACATGCTCATAGTTCTTACACATGTTCTTCTGCACTATCCACCAATACACTGGTACCTCATGATCACAAATGTGTTCCTCCACAAACAGAGCCTGGTTTTCTCCTGAGAGAAAATGTACGAGAAGATGTACGGTGGAGTGCGGTTCAATGAATAGCATTACCTTATTTGTATGGTGTGTTAGTGAAAACATGACTTCACAGAACGCTGAAAAACAACCTCAACAATTCCTTGATGGGACTATTATACAGTTCTGTACTGAAATCATCCACATGGACTGAAGCGCCCCAGACGCGCCCAACAGCATAAGAGCCAAAGGACCATGTATCTGTTTTAAAATGAAGGATGACTAGGAACAGCAAATAGTAGGAAACAGAATGCAGGCTTCCTTCATAGCAATGGGAATAGGGAGTAAGAATATGGATTTGCAGCATCAGCAAAATCAGTGTCTACCAGAGACCAGAACCACTCCGAGTCAACACACATGATGCACTGAGCACAACACCCAGCCGGAGCTGGCTCTGACCCTCCTGACTGTGGGGGCCTTAACCTCTTCCCACAACATTTGAGACTGGGCCAGCAAAGAAAAAGTGGTCAAAGAGCTTCATCTTTAACACATCAAACACAATCTGAAGGGCAGGTCTGAAGCCAGAGATGACAGCTTATGAACTGCGACAGTGTTCTTTACTTGCCTACAACATAAAGTCCATCCTATGCTACCACCAACTGAGTTTTTATTGTCACTAGATTTAAGTAACACAGTTCTTGGTGGCTGCTGGATCAGGAACTAGAGTTGTTGAGTGACCAAGGAATTTCATTCTTCCTTTTCCCATTTTAAACCTCCTCTTATTGGATCTGATGTCTACAGTCTAAGAACACTATTCCAAAGAAGTTGTTATGTGAATCGGGACACCTGTAGGCATAGCAGGACGCTGTGGGCCTTGGAGACAGGCTTCCCTATATATGTTTCACATACCAATTTGACCATTTGGTAGCTGTGAACTAGTGAGTTAATTATTTCCCTCCTTGAAGCCTGTTCCCTGCAGAACTATATAACCTAGCTAAATGACTTGTTCAATGACAGCCATACAGGCAAGCGTGTGCAGGCTTCCTTCCCTGTATATGAGAAAAACAACATCCATGATTAAAGCAGTACCAATGCTCTGCTTTTCTGGTTTGAGATTTTCATCTTCTTCAATCTCCTAGTGGGTATAAGACTTACTTCTGATCCTATGAGACTATTTCTTTCATGGTAGAAAAACTTAATCAGCAAAGCAGTGGAATTCCAGGAAGATGAAAATTAAACAGAGAGCAAACTTAAAGCCAAAGGGCTTTCTTACGAGTCAACGGAGAAGAAAACAATAAAACATTTACACCATGGTTAATAGGGAAACCTGCATCTTCTCATAATGGGCAATTCGTTTTCTTAATGCAATCCTGAATTGCCACAGGCAAAGGACACAAATGCCTGTGTGTTTAATATTAAAAATGCCCTATTTATTATATAACTTTCATGGACAGAGTTCCAGTGGCATGGCCAGAAAGTGCTTGAGTGGACACAATGGTATTATCCCCTCAAAATCCCTTGTTGAGAGTATTGATGAGGAACAGCCCAACCAGGAAGTGAACTGCAGTGTTCAATTAAATACAAGAGTGTGAAGGTCATCTCCATTTACAGCATAGTAGTACAGTGAACCAAGGACGCATTTTCTGAAGGGCAAAATCTTACAGAGTAAGCAAAAGTTCTTACCTACAGAACTAGGAGAAGAGCCACAGACTGTTCGGGCTAATGGTGGGATATGTGTAAGAAGATGACATTTTACTCGGAAGAATCTTGTTTTGAAAAGCCAAAGACAATTTCTCAATTGTTCCCTTGTATAAATATATCAAAATAAAACTGCTTCCAGGACATCTGAGCCGTATAGGACTCAAAATATCTGGATGGTTCAATTTCTCAGGCCTCATCATCTCTAATAAGGGGTTCTTCAAAGTATAGTCAGTGAGCCCAAGAGAACTGACATCACCTGGGAGACATTAAAAAAAAAAATGCAGAATCTCATGTTCAGATCCAGGCTGAGTCAGAGTCTGTATTTAACCAAGATGCTCAAAGGGCCCCTAAATACAGTATTGTTTTGGACAAGTGCTTCATTTAATCCAGTGCTTCACAATGTATAAGCTTCCTACAAGCTGCCTCAGCGTCACCAAAACACTTGTTACAGTGCAAATTCTGAGGCCCTACCCCACCCCTACAGTCAACACCTCTGAGGGTAGGGCCCAGACATGCTTCTCACAAAGCCTCCAAGCAACTCTGATGCATGCTGCAGCTGGAAAGCACTGCACTAGCCTCGGCATGAACAGCCTGGGGTCACGGAGTCAGGGGATTCTCTAAAGCAGCTCGTTTCATCTGTATGTAGAATGCCAAAAGAATTCTTCCTTAGAACTGAAACCAAATGTCTCAGGACAACTGTCAAGCAAGCAATAAACCTCAACTGTTCCCTCACAGTATCCAAACACAGTCACGGTTAGCTGGATGAAATTTCTACATAGATGAAGGCATAGACAGAAATGCTGATATGCAGTTTGGATACAGGAGAATAAATAACACAGTAAGATAATTATATTTTATTATCTCACCACATATTAACATAGTGATACTAGAAATATAATTAACTGTATTGGCTGTAATCGTGGCTTAATAACTAATTTAAAATAAATCCTATGTTTGTAGCCATATGCATATACACATATGGTATCAAAAAATACCACACTAACCCAAAGGAGAATTGAACTATCATCTTTTTTTCATTCTGCAGGTCAACAACCAGAAGCAACACGAGCCCATCAATCACTGAGCTCATCATTCTAGCCCTGGGGATGTTGTAACGACATATATGTATGTATGTATATACATACATACATATACATACATACACACACACACACACACACACACACACATATATATATATATATATATATATATATATATATATATACACACACACATAGATATATTCCTGGTTGTCTTTCTATATGTCCATGAACGCTGTTATTTAAGTCTCTCGTTCTTTTTTCAACACCGAGTCTCCAATTTTACTTCCTCGTGTCTAGAGCACAGAACAACCCGGGACTACTTGGTGAGAAGACTAAAACCTAGCTCCATAATTACTATTTCTTTTCATTAATTGCTTTTCAATCTGAAAAATGAGCTCCATGACTGCTCTCACTGTGCCAAAAATAACTCGGTGTGGTTTATTAAACAGCATTCAAAACAAAGCAAATATAAATCACCAGCTTTCTATGCCAATCACTGCTCATTAAGCAGCATGATATCATCATATTAAGGAACTGGGGAGAGACTTCACACATCCTTGGAGACTCCCTTTTACTTAAAGAAAAAAAAATACTACCTGGATCTATGAATCAAAACTATGAACTACAAAAACACAGATGAACTCAAATTTCAATGTAAAGTGAAGCTTGAGAGTGGCCTTTTTTTTTTCTTATATTTTTTATTGGATATTTTATTTACAATTCAGATGTTATCCACTTACCCCATCCCCACTTCCCAGGAACCCCCTATCCCAACCCCTCTCCTCCTGCTTCTATGAGGATGTGCCCCCACCTACCCCCCCACTCCCACCTCCCCACCCTCAAATTCCCCTACACTTGCCATCCAGCCTTCATGTGACCAAGGATCACCTCTCCCATTTATGTCCAACAGGGTCATCCTCCCTTACATATACAACTGGAGCCATGGATCCCTCCCTATGTGCTCCTAGGCTGGTGGTTTAGACCTGGGAGCTCTGGTTTGCTGGTATTGTTGCTCTCCTCATGCGATTGCAAACCCTTTCAGCTCTTTCAGTCTTCACTCTAACTCCTCCATTGGGAACACCATGATCAGCTCAATGGTTAGCTGTGAGCATCTGCCTCTGAATATGTCAAGCTCTGGCAGACTTCTAAGGACACAGCTATATCAGGCTCCTGTCAGCTTGCAATTCCTGACTTCCACATCAGCTTCTACCTTTGGTGATTGCACATGGGATGGATACCCTAGTGGAATGGTCTCCAGATGACCCCTCCTTCAGTTTCTGTCCCACACTTTGTCTCTATATTTGCTCCCATGAGTATTTTGCTACTCCTTCTAAGAAGGACTGAAGCACTGCCACTTGGTCTTCCTTCTTCATGAGCTTCATGTGGTTTGTGAGTTGAATCTTGGTTATTTCAAGCTTCTGGGCTAATATCCAATAATCAGTGAGTGAATACCATGTGTGTTCCTTTGTGATTGGGTTACCTCACTCGAAAATATTTTCTAGTTTACCTAAGAATAGTTTATTATCCATTTACCTAAGAATTTCTCGAATTCACTATTTTTAATAGCTTAGTAATACTCCATTGTGTAAATGTACCACATTTTTTTTTATTCATTCCTCTGTTGAAGGACATCTGGGTTCTTTCCAGTTTCTGGCTATTATAAATAAAGCTGCTATGAACATAGTGGAGCATATGTCCTTGTTATATGTTAGAGCATCTTCTGGGTATATGCCCAGAAATGGTATAGCTGGGTCCTCATGTAATCCTATGTCCAATTTTCTGAGGAACTGCCAGACTGATTTCAAAAGTGGTTGTACCATCTTGCAATCCCACCAACAATGGATGAGTGTTCCTTTTTCTCCACATCCTCGCCAGCATCTACTATCACCTGAGTTTTTGATCTTAGCCATTCTGACTTGTGTGAGGTAGAATCTCAGGGTTGTTTTGATTTGCATTTCCTTGATGACTAAGGATGCTGAACATTTCTTTAGGGGCTTCTTGGCCATTCGAGTTTCCTCAGTTGAGAATTCTTTGTTTAGCTCTGTACCCCATTTTTTAATAGGGTTATTTGGTTGTCTGGAGTCTAATTTCTTGAGTTCTTTGTATATATTGGATATTAGCCCTCTATTGGATATGGGACTGGTAAAGATATTTTCCCAATCTATTCGTTGCTGTTTTGTCCTATTGACAGTGTCCTTTGCCTTACAGAAACTTTGCAATTTTATGAGGTCCCATTTGTCAATTCTTGATCTTAGAGCATAACCCATTAATGTTCTGTTAATGAACTTTTCCCCTGTGCCCAGATATTTGAGGTTCTTCCTCACCTTCTCGTCTATTAGTTTCAGTGTATCTGGTTTGATGTGGAGGTTCTTTATCCACTTGGACTTGAGCTTTGTACAAGGAGATAAGAATAGATCGATTTGCGTCCTGACCTCAAGCTGTACTACAGAGCAATAGTGATAAAAACTGCATGGTATTAGTACAGAGCCAGGCAGGAAGATCAGTGGAATAGAATTGAAGACCCAGAAATGAACCCACACACCTATGGTCACTTGATCGTTGACAAAGGAGCTAAAACTGTCCAGTGGAAAAAGGACAGCACTTTCAACAAATGGTGCTTGTAGTTGTAGTTGTAGTTGTAGTTGTAGTTGTAGTTGTAGAAGACAACATGTAGGAAAGTGGCCTTCAAAGGGGCAGACATGAAGAGAAAGGAGTCTCCTTGCAGGTACTCAACCCTTGCTTTGGCATAGCCAGCCTGGCCTTCCACATTAAATCATACCCATGTGCTGGCTATGTCTAATAGCACAGCAGGCTTGGGTTTCAGATGCCACTGTATCCTCACTGACTGATTTCACAGGGTGCCTGCCACATAACCTTAAGGCCTTTCGCTGTACACATGTCTAAAGGACACTGCTTGTCTGTACTTAACCTCACCTCAAGAGCTCTCTTCCCCAGGATTCTCTTGACAACCCTGCCACCCTTCAAATCTTCCTGTAACTCCCTGCTGTGTTTTGCACCTATGGACACAACTCTTATTCCACAGAACGCAATGGTCACTTGGTTACTTGTTTTCTGCCCACCCTCATGTTGGATTTTTTTCCTGGCTTCAATACCTCTTCCTGATCTTGTGTTACAGAAAACCATGTTGTTTGGAGCATAATGGGATCCATGATGAGATTACAAAAATCCAAGTTCAATGGCAAAACCAACATCCCATGGTCAACAGCACAGAAAGACAGAAACAGCCTGAATCCCTACTCGCTTCAGAGAGCACTCAATCACAGCAGAAACCACTGGCCCATGTGCTTTTTATTTGCCTAGTAGTCCCTTTCCATCCAGCTACTGTCAAGTAGAATCTGTTACTTTCACCCCAAAACACTGGGTTCACAGTTATCACCATTCTTGACATACATCTCAACACCCGTTAAGCTGTATATAATTGAGTTTGGTCTGTTTAATTAGCTAGAAAACACACCTAAGCTCTTGCTAGGACCCTGGAACATTTTCTTTCTCTTTATTCAAAATGTTATCTAAGTTACAGAGAGAATCACTTCCCAGCTACCAATGACTGCTAATACCATCAGTGTATAAATAAATAAATAAATAAATAAATAAATAGTAACAGAAAAGAGTCCTTTCAAACGCCATCAGACTCATCATAACAGAAGGGAAACATCACCATAATTATGCCTTGTAACTTTAAAACAAGATGTAGATTACATTAAACAAAGTAACTATGTTGTACTGGGAACTCCACAAAAATCTGCTGATTCATCTAGTTCTCTGCCACTGGAAAGATTAGGAGGCTCTCAAAGCCTGCCAGTTTAGTCACCACAGGCTTATCTTTCCCTGTCAGCATCCCAAACCAATGTGCTGTGCTGTGTCAAGAACAGAGAGTGGCAAAACTCTGCAAGGATCAAAATCAGGAACAGTGCCGAAAACATAAAATTAAATTAAATTGACTAAAAATCCCATTCTCACAATAATTTCTCGAACTACACTTACCAAAACAAGCTTGTATTGAAGGAGCTGGGATGGCAGTAAACCCTGTCTGTGTTTGTTTGCCACTTTGGGAATATGGCTTCAAGCAAATCATATACTTATATTTTCGTTCTAGAAAAGTTATTACCAGTCATGCCTGAAGGATATTCTAGTTTTAGTTTGGATCTTTCCATAGGGTTGTCAGAAATAAGGGATCACGGGGATCCTGGGCCTTGGGAAGCTTAGAGGGGGATCCGAACCATCAGGCTGGACTGTTTCCAACTTCTGCCCTTGTAATGGCACTTACTAATTTAATAGCATCCATCACTCATCTATGACATTGGTCCAGGAATACCTCACTCCAAATGGACCAGAGAAGTTGTATTAGCAACTTTCTAGAACCTTCTGATGCTCTCTAATCATTTTCCCTTCCCCACCCTTCTCACAACCTGCTCAGCTTAGGCCTCCTTCTCCTCTTGGTGAACTATCAGGCACCTGCTGGTTGATTAGTCAAAACCTCATTCATCTGACATTTTACAAACTTCAGGCCTACAAGGTGAGCATTCTCTCTTACAGGAGAGAAAACCACAACTCAAATCTAAACAGCCTAATGAACAGAAAAGAAAACAAGGGTTTTGGTTCCTCACTGCCCTAGACACTATTGGACACTGTCCAACACAGTAGGGCGTCTCCTTCCTATCAATGGCGTTATTACTGTTCCACCTCCTCAGTCTCAATCCGTCAAGTCAGATCTAGTCCTTGAAGACCTAAGCCTAAACCAATTCAGTCACATTTGATTTAGTAATTAAAAAACAGAAACAGACATATCTGTATGGGATAGAAACCCATGTCTTCTGATCTTCACACACCAGGAAACAAAGCCTGTGAATGCATCAGGGAGAAAAAGCTAGGAAGACCTTCCAAGTGTATTTTTAGTATTAAATAAACATAATTACAACTGCTTGATACTAATAGTTTCCTGTTGAAAACTACGTTTCCCAGCCTCCCTTGTAGACTAGATAAGTCATTCTGTCCCTGTAAAGACTACATCTCATCTTCTTCTTGTAGGCATTTTAGTCATCTGCACACACGAGTGACAAAGTGCCCCCTCACTGTGAATAAACATGGTGCCTCCTAAGGTCAAATCAAGTCTCTATTTCTTTCTGGTTTCTGTCTCCGTCATCTGTCCTTTAATAATCTTAACACTTACCTTTCAAATGCTAAAACCATGTCCCTTCACAAAGAGACCTCTTCCCCACCCTATTGTTATACAGAATATTATTCATGTATAACAATAGAGTACTTTCCCAGTCACTTGCACAATCACTAAGATTATCTGAAAACCAGAACCAAGGCCAACATTCTAATGGAGTATCAACCACCACCAAAACATTAAGTCATACTTAAGCTGTACACAGAGTTCCTGCCTGACCAGTACAATGTCTTCACTGGATACTGTCTGGTGGCCATCAACGCTACCTCACTAAGTGATCTCCTGGGACAATTCCAAACATGAAATGGTTTCATGGGGTGGAACTAGGACACAAACACTGGCCAAGGCTCCCCAAAGACTGTCACTGGCAGCCAGTTGGGAAACACTGTGCACATGCAAGACAATACAGGGTAAGAATGGGGAAGGAACAGCTTGGTTCTGCAGGGAGAGAAATGACACATGTCAAGCATGTTGACAGTGAGTGACAACACTAACCATAAAGCCTTCAAAGACACTAAGTGACCAGAGGCCTTATAGGTGAAGCTAGAGGACATTAAGCAAAAGATCATTGGCTAAAACCAAAGGATGCTATCACATAACTACGTATGAAGCCCAGAACTGAGTCCTAGAGGATGTCATATAGAAAGGCAGAGAGAGTAGGGATAGGGAAAAGGAGGCAGAAAGACATACAAGAAGACATACATGTCACTGTGTATACACAAAGATACACAGATATCCATCCATATATATATGTGTGTGTATATACATATATATGTGTATATATATAGTATGTTTATTAAACACCTTGCTTTATACATATAAAACATATATGTATATATGTGTGTGTATACAAATACACACACATATATACATATAAAATATATATACAAATATATATGCATGCACACATATACATACAGACACAGACACACACACACAATTTTTTTTCAGCAAGGTGTCTAATAGGTCACTTGACACGAGATAATTAAGTGTTCTGAAATCCCAGAGATTTCTATCTTTCTTTCTTTTTTTAACTAGTGTGTTCTTGTTTAGCAGTATCATCTAGAAAGGGAAACTGACATCAGGCCATCAGAGGGCTAGAGTGATTCTACAAAATGCTGCTCCACTGAACTCATTTTAGAGGGGCTTAGTAAATTAAGCATACATGGTAGCATTAGAATATGTGTAGCAGAACTAAATAAAAAAAAAACGTTTTCATAAATATTTTTAATGTCAGAAAGCCAGGTCTATAAAAACCCACTTCAAGTTATTTATAGTTATGTTAGTAATTCTGAGTACTGACAAGTGATCAAAGCATGAACTATCCTGAAGACTCAGTTTCTATCTGCCAAATCTTTTACACCTTTGAAAGGAAAAAAAAATTCCATTGTGTTGCGGCCCGAACTGCCCCATGTTGGGTGCCAAAAATGTGGAGAACCGAGCTGCCCCACGCTTGGTGGCCAAAATGTCAGGAACCGCTCTATCAATGTTGGAACCCCCACTGCCAAAAGCCTTGGGGGCTAATTGTTAGCCTGCACTGCCCCAAGATGCTCTGGTCCGAGGGTCAGGGTTCAGCAAGAGAGAGAGTGGGGATGGACTCGAAGAATGGAGACCAGACAGAGTGTTTATTCTTCAGGCTCTCTTCCTAGTCCAAGTCCCAAGTCTTGAGTTCCTAGTCCCCAGTTCCTAGTCCCTAGTGCCTCCAAGTTCCAAGTTCTAGTCTCGAGTCTCATCCAAGTTTAAGTGTCTAATCCTAATTGCCTGTCTTGAGTCTCAAGTGCCTACTCTAAGTGCCTAATACTTAATAATAATAATTTCTTCTGTCTGCCTCTACATGTCTCACTTCTAAGCCACGCCTCTAAGTCACACCTTTAAGTCATACCCTTAGGTCTTGTCTCTAAATCTAATCTCTAAGTCACGCCCTTAAGTCACACACCTTTAAGTCTCACACACCCAAGGGAAAATCCTGGGTATGTAAAGCAAGATGTTATCAGAGTGTGCTCAGCTGTTGTAGGCTAATGTAATCAAGTCTTTTGTCAGGGTATATGGCTCAAGATGGCTGCAAGGATGATAGCCGCCTTCTGTCGCTCCCCACACCATTGAAATAATGCGTCCTTGTTTACAGAAGTTCATATCAAGTATTGTTTTATTTTAATTTTTTTCTTCTTATGTGTGGTTTACTGTGTGTATGCACATGGACCCATGTGTGTCAATCCCAGAGGTTTCAAAACTCACTTCTCACACACAAAGCTACTTTCTTTGTCTTTGTCTTGATGGAAGTGCTTTGATAATTTGATAATTATTTTAATTAACTGATTCAAAGACAATTTCAAAGGGTAAGTTCCATGCCACTGTTGAGAAGGTTCTGAGAAGTGAGGATGCATTCCTCACCCTCCAATGTCCTCCAGATCCAAATGAACAAAGGTGAGATAAACATAATCAACTGTCAATAATGATGTGGTAGAGACAGCTCTGCTTTGCAGCACAAGGAAGGGAAACTAAGGCTCAGTTTTCAGACTCTCGTGGAGAATAAGGGAACGATAACAACATAAACAACAATGACTGAGTTATGACACATCCTGTGCGGTTTTATAAAGTGATTACGTGACTTCAGGGCACTAATGTCATTCACTGAGAAATTATTCGTGAGAACAATCTTCCTGGTGTGCTGCTGTCATAGACTCTGGTGCCACTTCAATGCAGCAACGACATGCATCCTGATTTTTTTTTTTCTTTAGTCTAAAAGGAAATGGTGGCTACCTTTGGAGACACTAACTGGTATATATCTGCTGAATAAAAACAAGAAGAAACACTTTTCTAAATTTTAGGGATTGTCTTCCAACAAACTGTCAACAAAGGAGCATGCATGCTTATACACTGTAACAGTGCTACAGCACATTAGTATGGGTTTTAAATAAATCTGAGATCCAGGGTCATTTTTTTTTTTGGAAGATTTTTTTTTAACTTAGTTTTTTTGTGGTGGTGGTGGTGGTGGTGGTGGTGGTGGTTTTGAGATGGGGTCCCACTGTGTAGACCAGGCTGTCCTTAAATTCAGAGATACCTTTGACTCTACCTCAGGACAACTGCGGTTTGACAGGTTTTGTTCTATTTAATGCTGGTTCTTCTTGCTTCCCAGAGAAATGAAGGCAGCTTTTGCCCAGGTTTCCCTAAACAGGAGGAACTGCTGATCTCAGCATCCCCTTAGCCAAGCAGATGAGGGTTGCTTTCCAATCTTCCTACTCAAGAAGTTAGAATCATCTCCCTGACTCCAGCCTTAGTTAGTCCTCCTGGGTATGGCCTGCACTAGGGAGAACACTTTAGCAAGAAGTGCCTCTTTCTGGTTTATCTGGCCTCATTCATACAAGAGCCTTCTGAAACAGCTAATGCCTTCTTTCTCCAAATCGCCACATTTACAGAGTCCAAACAGCCCTTCTCAAACATTCAGCTGATCCTCCTTACATGAATGAGGGGAAGAGGAAAAACCAGTTTATACGGTTGCTCTGTTTCTCTCATTTTTGTTTGTTTTTCCGGGGAAGTACTATACTGTGATAATCTGAGGTCAAGAATGCAAAACTACCAGGAATTGTTTTTTGGTCAGTAAGGTCTTATGAACCCCTAAACAGTTAAGGATACAAGTTAATGCCATTGTTCTGGATTACCCTTCAGAACTGGATTGTATGATACTACTGCTAAAGACACTGTATACTTTAGTGGTAGAACATGAAGAAATTAAGCAGTACCAACTGAGAAGCTCCATCATGAAGGAGCATGCATAACTCTACAAGGTGCTATGCATTCTACCAGGGGAGAAAAGCCATGGTTGGTTGTACCTAGCTGTGAACCCTGTGTGTTACAAGCATAAACAGCCTGGCAAGATGATTATATTTAAGGTCTGCTCCATAAGATAAAACTCTTGTCTAGCATCGTTGACACTACCAATAAATCGAGTCTTGGTAGGTCATAGGCTATAGAGGGAACCTACTACTATTATATTGATAAATGAACATTGTATGAAAGTCACAAGTTAAGAGCATCATTATTATACCTACTGCTAAGTGCATCTCTCAACCCCAGTCAGAGAAACTTCTTTATGCAGTACATGGTGACTGGCACAGAGACCCACAACTGCTCAGTGTGCAGAGGATAAGAGATCCCAGGATCCTCAGCCACTAAATAAGACATCTATACCACACCCTCTCCTCCCAGACATCCTCCAAGGTCATCAGGGAAGATGGGACAGAAAGACTGTAAAAGCCAGAAGGAGCGGATGACATCAGCAAGATAATGTCTTCTGGACACAAGAGGGAGACGGCACCTATGAACTCACTGCAGCTGTGACTAATATGCACAAGGCCAACACAAGATCACATCAGACAGAAATCTCACCGTGGAGGGAATCAGTAAGTCCCACCCGTAGCTGGGAAGCTATTGGCAACTGATGGCTGCTGGAGAAAGACGAGTCAGTTTTCATTAGGGATGCGGCTCTTAAGACATGACTCAGGCTCCAGTGGACAGATAGATGGTCTTAGACTTGTGCACATACTGTCAGCTTTCTATCAGCTCAGAGAAAGTTGAGAGAAGGGGGGGGGCATGGGAGGGTGAGAGGGGACTGACCTCTACCAGCAAGTATTTCTTTGAAAAAGGTCAGTCAAAAAGTCAGAGAAGAAGCAGCATCAGTACAGACCATTTCTCCAACACAAGTGGCTCATTCCGGCCAGATGCGTTTCTGGGCACAACTCATACTTTTAAAAATAGTAGCCCAATTTCACAAGCAAGTTGGAACCCACTGATCCCTACTTCTAAAATACTGTATATTCCTTCTGTTCCTAGTAATGCTCAAAGCATGTCTCTTAAATTCACTTGTAACCCTTATAACAGAGCCATTACTTTCTCCTCAGACACAATCTGGGAGCCAGCAGCCCTGGAAAGGAAGAGAGCCGTTCACTGTCTTGCTGACATGTTTAGAGGTAAACTTTCAAGTGTTCCCTGTGTTCTATGTCAGTCCTTCCCTCTTGACATGAATTATGCTTTGGAAGGTACTAGATGAGGATTATCTTGAAATTAAAATAATTTTCACAGTACAGAGTTTTTCTCCACAGTGACCAATGAATAAATTATGAAAAGTTACATCTAAGGTGATGTTCCTGTCATCTTAACAAATAATTATATCTCCTGTATTCCAAATGTAATGAGGAAAAGAAGGTTATTTCTGTTACAAATTTGTGGTATTATACCCTTGAAAATGTTTAAGAATAGACAATTGAAGTGTTTGGTAAAATAATCAAATGAATTCACATTCGTGACAGGAACAACTCTGAAGATGATTAAAAAACAAAGTGTAAGATGCTAATTTTATTTCTTCTTTATCAAAAGTCAGTATTGACATTTTGGTCAAGCAATTTGCCTCACTGTGACTCAAGAGTAAAACTAAGGTACAGGATGATCTCACTGACCACTCTGATTTTATAACCAGCCGAGATGGTTCTCTTTCCTCCCTCTCAAGAAGTGAAGTTTATACTAGACCTTGACTCGTGCTCAGACTCCATGGTCTATTGTTCCCCTGTATCTGAGGAACTACTTCCTGAAAGAAAAAAAAAAAAAAAACACCCAAAGAACCATGACTAATAAATTCTCCTCTTTAGCAATGTAGCATGTGTTCTGATGAGTTTGGTGAGAACATCTGGCAAATGGACAACATACTGCAAAAAACTGAATTACCTGTCCATAGGACAGGGGTGCATGTAACTTAGTGGCTGTGTGCTTTCCTAGTTCACAAGGGCCTTGGGTTTAATCCCCCCAAATTACAAAGTAAATAAATAAGCAAAAGTGCAAAATAACTGAATCTTCTCCATAGCATTTGAGTTTGCAATTATATTCTATATCCCAAACAAACAACAAAAACCCACAGATAGAGAACAAGAACAATAACAGAACTATAGCAGGGCTTTGTATTCTCTCATTAGGACCCCAATTAGGACCTCAAAAGCACAGAACTCTAAATGTAAGGACTCAAAACAACATCTCCTGGTATTTCTGAACACCTCCATATACATGAAGATATACATACATACACACACACACAGACACTATTATTTATTAATAATAAAAGAAATATTTTTAAAATACAAGCAATATGTATATATATATATATACACACACATATGTACACACAAGTATGTGTGAGTGTGTGTGTGTGTATGTACACATGCTTCTATGTCTTCATGTAAACATGTATACTTCGTGTGTGAAGTCACCTAGGACTAAAGGTCATTTATCTCAACTGTGCCTCTTTACCCAACTTTGAACTGCTTGTAAATGAAAGTGGAGAGATCTGTTTAAGTAAATGAGCTGACCCAAGCATATCTAAGAACAAGGCAAACCAGAAGGGAAGCTGACAGCAACAGAAAAGGGAAGGAGGGGACCACAAGGAAGAGGGACAGCCTTAGGATGCTCTACCTTTCCAGTACCAATTAAATAAGATTTCTTTAAAGATTTAAGGCCTGAGGCAGAAAATACTTGTTTGATAGAATGTAACTCCTCAAAGGGCATAATCAAACAGAAAATGACAAGTATCAATACTCCAAGATTTATCCTTTTCCCTTTTTATTCTCATCAGGAACTGTGCTTAGTAACAACACAGGACCAAGAACAGGCTTTTCCTGCAGTCGTGCATTAAGCACAGGGACCCTGGGTAAGGGTGAAGGGAAGGGAAAGCTGCCTAGGTCCTGCTGCCTCACACCCTTTCCTTTCCATTCCTGGGATTACCTTGGTTATACCTTAGACCTAAACTGCAAGAGCATCAGGAGCAACATTAATGGGGGAGGGGGGGGAAGCAATGATAAAAGACCAAACAGAGACTGCTGTCTGCACTCTCTCACACTGACTTCCTCCCAGAGAGCAGACAGTTTCAGGAAACCAGGCAAAGGCTGCTTCAGCCAGGTGAGCAAGGTCAGCAGCCACAGGGTGGATGCCTTTGACATGACAGGATGAACGGTACTTTCCCTCTACAGTCTTTCTTCCCATACCATCGACTCAGAAGAAAAGCGTCAGCCTGACCCTAACTCACAAACAGTCTATGAAATGCCTGGCCACTTCTCCTCAGAACTTTTAGGGTCATCAAACAGAAGTCAGGAAATTGTCACAGCCCACAGATGCCTAAGACATGACTAAATGGGATGTGGGATCCTGCATGCCATGCTGGAACTGTAAGAGAATGAGAACTCTGAAATAAGTATGGACCTTAGTCACTAACAATACATCAGCATCAGCTATGGCAAATGCTCTGTACTGGTGTAATACAACAAGCAGGATTCTGAGAACTCTGTTATTACCATGACTGTTTTTTGTTTTGTTTTTTTTAGTTCAAAACTATTCTAACACTACATGCTTTCTTTCAATGTCGAGACTTCATTTTTTGGGTCCATGTCTCCCCAAAATTTTTGAGTATCCCCATGTCAACAGAAAAAACAAGAAGCAAATATTTAGAAAAGGGTGTAATACAAACATTTATAAAATAGCAACAAGGTGCTGGAGAGATGCTGCAGTGATTAAGAACACTGGGTGCTCTTAGAGAAGACCTGGTTCAATTCCCAGCACCCACGTGATGGCTCACAACTATCTGTAACTTCAGTTCCTGAGAATCCAATACCTTCTGCATGTATATGGTCCATAGACATATATGCAGAAATATATATATGCATATATATTTATATTTATTTATATTTATATATGTATGTATGTCAACAAAAAAGTGACTTTCTTAAAAAAAAAACTACAAAACAATTACTAACCTCAGAGATTTAAGGTGATAAGGCAACTATATCATAACAGCAATTATCTTTGAAAAAGTAACAACCAGAAAATATTCAAAAACACCAGACTAAAGCTGAGAGGTGGTGGTGCACTACTTTAATCCCAGCACTCAGGAGGCAGAGGCAGGTGGATCTCTGAGTTCATGGCCAGCCTAGTCTACAGATTAAGTTCCAAGACAGCCAGGGCTACACGGGGAAACCAAGTCTTCAAACAAACATACTGAATTATGTACAGACTATGCTTAATGACATTTTATAAGAAACCAATAGACCTGCAGAGTAAAATATATTGGAGACTATGCATATGATTTGTTGTATAAATGTTTCTCCTGAACTGAAACATTCTCAGGTAGGGGCAGGGTGGGGGTCTTGAGAAACCACTGCTGAGGGTGGAGAATGATCTGCCAAACCTCTGAGAGGAGATTCTCAGACTTCTGCTGTATTCAAGCAAGCTGTGCTGAGAGCCCCAGGCTGCAGTTATTTTGAGTTATCACCCATTTGGGGGTAGGCTTTTCACTGATGCAGCTGCTTTTGGACTGCCTCTGTTCCTTTAAGTAACCTCTCAACTGTGCTCCTGTGTAGCAACCCCAACTGAAGCCCATTCACCAGGTGGGACTTCCTGTGCAATCCTTACTTTAGACCCTCATAGCTTCCCTTTCTGGAGTAAGCAAGCATTTGTATGCTGCAACTTCCCAGTAAAAATGTCTCAGGCAACATCATCAAAAAATAAGCCTTAACTGATTCTTAAAATATGAGAAAGAATCAGAGGGAAGAATGATCTGTAACTGGACTTGCATCTCTCTGAAACTGAGATTAACTGTATAGAATGTTACCGCAATCATTTCCCGTTTGACAGTTAAGTGACAGGAAGGACACTCACACTGTCAAGCAGCTGTCACCACTACCCATCTCCAGAACTCTTGCAAATCCGAAACTTCCCTACCTGTTAAACCAGAGCACTCTGCTAACACCCTGAGGCCCTGACCACTGTTCATGTCTACGAAATTGACTACTCCAGTGCTTTGCAGAAATGAAACTACAGGATGGTTGTCTTCCTGTAACTGGTCCGTTTCACAGTGACCTCAAAACTCACTCATGTGATAGCGTGTCTCAGCATCTTTCTGTTTAAAGATGAACACAGACTTACCTTCTGAAACTGTAAGCAAGTCCCCAATTAAATGCTTTCCTTTATATGGTGGTGGTAGTGGTGGTGATGATGTGGATGTGTGTGTGTGTGGAGAGAGAGAGAGAGAGAGAGAGAGAGAGAGAGAGAGAGAGAGAGAGAGAGAGCGCTTGTTTATCCATCATTCACCAATGGACAGCTGAGATTCTTCTAATTTTGTTTATTTGGACAAAATAACCATTTTGATGGTGGTGATAATTACACTACTGATCACATTTGGCAAAATTTAGAAAAGCCATACATTATTAAAGTGAGTGACTTGTATGTGTACCACCAAATTTCCTAAAAGCTTTTAAATATAAAAGACACTGAAGGGGCTGAAGGGGTTTGCAAACCCATAGGAAGTACAATAATAGCAACCAAACAGACCCTCCAGAGCTCCCAGGGACTAAACCACCAACCAAGGAGTACACATGGAGGGACCCATGGCCCCAGCTGCTTATGTAGCACAGGATGGCCTTGTCAGGCATCAATGGGAGGAAAGGCCCTTGGTCCTGTGAAGGCTCGGATGTCTTAGTGTAAGGGAGCTCGAGGGCAGGGAGGTGAGAGTGGGTGGGCGGGTGGGGAAACCCTTCATAAAAGCAGGAGGAGGGGGGATGGGATGGTGGTTTCCATGGGAGAAACCAGAAATGGGAATAACATTTGAAATGTAAATATAGAAAATATCGAATAAAAAAAGACGAAAATTAAACTAAAGATCAAGCAGCCTCATCAAACTATTAACAGCTCTATTTTCAGATAAAGGAAACGAGATACTATTGATGGAAGGCATTGTCAAAGAAATCAACAATTGAATGTTGCCTTCACTAAAGCTTTCTAAGTCTTCGGACCAAAAAAGTTCACGTATGCCCAGTACAGGGAAAGCCAGCTGTTACTGGAAAAGAGTTTTTGCATAACCAAAGACCAGCATCAGAAAACAAAATAAAAATCCCTCTTCCCCAACATCATGTAGCTTCAGCCACCAAGAAGACATATACAGGAAGGTGAACCCTTGTTCAGAATGTTCCCATCTGTGAAAAAAGAAGCAAAAAGACACCAAAAGCTGCAAAGTGAAAAACACTGAAGTAGTGCCCGAATCTTCCCAGTAGCAAAACAACCAGTTAATGGGAAATGAAGGATTAAAAACAAAAAGGTAGAAATATTAAAGATCTACAACATTTACTTCTCTAGGAAATGATGTGCTCTAAAAGACAAAATTAATCCAGGAAAGAAGGTGTGGTGGTTTGAATGAGGACAGCCTCCATGAGCTCATATATTTGAATATTTGGTTTTTTAGTTAGTGGAACTGTTGGGGAAGGATTAGGGGGTGTGGCATCATTGGAGAGGATGTGGCACTGGGGTTCCAAAAGCCCACCCCCAGCCCAGTCTCAGTCCCTTTCTGCCTCTCATCTGTGGATCAAGATGTAAAACTTCCAGCTACTGATCTGTAGCCATGACTGCCTGCCTACCTGCAGGCCCATGTTTCCCACCACGATGAACATTGACTGAACTCTGAAACTGTAAGCAAGCCCCCAACTGAATGCTTTCCTTTGTAAGCTTCCATGCTCATGATATCTAGAAGATAGATACAGGATGGAAAAAGAAACAGGAGATTCAAACAAGAGAAATAAATGTAAGAAGGAGTTAAGCAACAAAAAAAGGGTAAAACTTGAGCCTTATAGAACAATGATTATATCATGATGATAACATAAAAGCCAAGTTTAATTTACAGTGATAAATAAAAAACTTCTTAAGAAAGGAAGTCAGAAGGATGCTGTGAAATCCCTACGGTATGATTGCATAAACAAGACCTATATAATAATGCCATACATTGACATGCTAACACAAATAGGGGAATTCTAGCCTCTCACCTCTAGATGAAGAGCTACTGACAGCTGAGAGAGCAAGAAGCCCTGGACAAATGTACCTATGATCAACACTGAATGCACCCAGTAGGTTGTTGTTTATGTATATACACTTGTGTGTACATGTACATATGCATAAGAATTACATATAAAAAACATATACATACCAATAAGAATTACAGCAGTTGTCATGAATAGTGGTCATAGGAGGAGTTTTAAGGAGAGAAAAGGAAGGTGTGGAAATTAAGTAAATATAGTACTCATATATGAAATTCTCAAAAAAATTTAAAAATTTAAAATAAAAAAAAAGGAAGGGAAGTCAATTACCTAGGAAATCAATTAGCACGGGATGGTTTAATATTCAGAAATCCATCAACATAATCCACTATATAAACAAACTCAAAGAAAAAAACACATGATTATTTCACTAGATGCTAAGAAAGCATTTGACAAAATTCAACATCCCTTCATGGAAAAAGTCTTGGAAAGATCAGGAATTCAAGGCCCATACCTAAACACAGTAAAAGCAATATAAAGCAAACAAGTAGCCAACATCAAACTAAATGGAGAGAAACTTGAAGCAATCCCACTAAGATCAGGGACTAGACAAGGCTGCCCACTCTCTCCCTACCTATTCAATATAGTACTGGAAGTCCTAGCCAGAGCAATTAGACAACAAAAGGAAGTCAAAGGGATACAAATAGGAGAGGAAGAAGTCAAAATTTCACTATTTGCAGATGATATGATAGTATACTTAAGTGACCCTAAAACTTCCACCAGAGAACTCCTAAACCTGATAAACAACTTAAGCAAAGTGGCTGAATATAAAATCAACTCAAACAAATCAGTAGCCTTCCTCTACTCAAAGGATAAACAGGCTGAGAAAGAAATTAGGGAAATGATACCCCTCACAATAGTCACAAATAATATAAAATATCTTGGAGTGAATCTAACCAAGCAAGTAAAAGATCTGTATGACAAGAACTTTCAGTCTCTGAAGAAAGAAACTGAAGAAGATCTCAGAAGATGGAAAGATCTTCCATGCTCACGGATTGACAGGATTAATATAGTAAAAATGGCCATCTTGCCAAAAGCAATCTACAGATTCAATGCAATCCGCATCAAAATTCCAACTCAATTCTTCATAGAGTTAACGAAAGAGAAATTCTCAAATTCATTTGGAATAACAAAAAACTCAGAATAGTGAAAACTATTCTCAACAATAAAAGAACTTCTGGGGGAATCACCATCCCTGACCTCAAGTTCTACTACAGCGCAATAGTGATAAAAACTGCATGGTATTGGTACAGAGAGACAGGCAGGAAGATCAATGGAATAGAATTGAAGATCCAGAAATGAACCCACACACCTACAGTCACTTGATCTTTGACAAAGGAGCTAAAACTGTCCAGTGGAAAAAGGACAGCATTTTCAACAAATGGTGCTGGTTTCAACTGGAGGTGAGCATGTAGAAGAATGCAAATTGATCCATTCTTATCTCCTTGTACAAAACTCAAGTCCAAATGGATTGAGGACCTTCACATAAAACCAGATACACTGAAACTACTAGAAGAGAAGGTGGAGAAGACCCTTGAATACCTGGGCACAGGGGAAACATTCCTGAACAGAACACCAATGGCTTATGCTCTAAGATCAAGAGTCAACAAATGGAACCTCATAAAATTGCAAAAATTCTGTATGGCAAAGGACACTGTCAATAGGACAAAATGGCAACCAACAGATTGGGAAAAGATCTTTACCAATCCTACATCTGATAGAAGGCTAATGTCCAATATATACAAAGAACTCAAGAAGTTAGACTCCAGAGAAACAAATAACCCTATGGGGAACAGAGCTAAACAGAGAATTCTCAATGGAGAAAACTCGAATGGCCAAAAAGCACCTAAAGAAATGTTCAACATCCTTAGTCATTAGGGAAATGCAAATCAAAACAACCCTGAGATTCCACCTCACACAAGTCAGAATGGCTAAAATCAAAAACTCAGGAGACAGCAGATGCTGGTGAGGATATGGAGAAAGAGGAACACTCTCCCATTGTTGGTGAGATTGCAAGCTGGTACAACCACTCTGGAAATCAGTCTGGCAATTCCTCAGAAAACTGGACACAGTACTACCAGCTATACCACTTCTAGGCATATACCCAGAAGATGCTCCAACATGTAATAAGGACATATGCTCCACTATGTTCACAGCAGCTTTATTTATAATAGCCAGAAACTGGAAACAACCCAGATGTCCCTCAACAGAGGAATGGATCACCTATTAAAAACAGTGACTTTATGACATTCACAGGCAAATGGACAGAACTTGAAAATATCATCCTGAGTGAGGTAACTCAGTTACAAAAGAACAGACATGTTATGCACTCACTGATAAGTGAGTATTAGCCCAAAAGCTGGAAATACTTAAGATTCAATTCACAGACCATATGAAGCCCAAGAGGAAAGACCAACGTGTGGATGCTTCAGTGCTTCTTAAAGGGGAACAAAATACTCACAAGAGGAAATATGGAGACAAAGCGTGGAGCAGAAACTGAAGGAAAGGCCATCCAGACACTGCCCCACCTGGGGATCCATCCCATATACAATCACCAAACCAGGACACTATTGTGGATGCCAGGAAATGCTTGCTGACAGGAGCCTGATATGGCTGTCTCCTGAGAGGCTCTGCCAGAGCCTGACAAATACAAAGGTGGATGTTCACAGCCAACCATTGGACTGAGTACTGGGTCCCTGATGGAGGAGTTGGAGAAGGGACTGAAGGAGCTGAGGAGGTTTGCACCCTTATAGGCAGAGCAACAATGTCAACTGGCCAGACCCTCTGGAGCTCTCAAGGACTGGACCACCAATCAAAGAGTACACACGGAGGGACCCATGGCTCCAGCTACATATGTGGCACAGGATGGCCTTGTTGAACATCAGTGGGAGGAGCGGCCCTTAGGCCTGAGGGTGTTCCATGCCCCTGTGTAGGGGAGTGCCAGGGCTGGAAGATGGAAGTGGGTTGGTAGGGGAGCACCCTCATAGAGGCAGGGGGAGGAGAGATGGAACAATTGAAAAGTAAATTTTTAAAAATCCAATAAAAATTTTCAATAAGGAAGTGAAAATGTTCCTTTTTGTTATCAGTAAGTTCTTCTATGGTGAATTTTGAAATTCAGATACACAAATCCTTTTAAAAGAATTTGATAAAAGAATATGATCTTTTTGCTGCAATTCCCAAGTTAGTTAAAATTCTAAGTACTATTTTTTTTTAAATCACAGAAGCTTAAGTTTCTATTCTTACATTTTCCCTATTTTCCTGAATTAGCCAAAAAGCTATAGGTTGTGTTAACCAAAATGCATGGTGCTAACACTACAGTTTAAACCACATAAGGCTCCCCAGGGATGAATGTGAATGCTTTGAATATAGACCAATAGAGTCTTAGATACTGTGTTCCATATGAAAGAATCTTGAACATTTTAACAGAAAAAAATCACCAGCGTTTGAAACACTTTAGAAGAGATGATTATATAAACTACCTGAAATTGCCTGAGGATAAGTATGCTAATAACACAAGTGGTTTTTTTAATGCATCAATAAATCTTGTTAGAAGCTTTATTCTTAGAGATAATTGCTGTTTTTAACTCTTACAAAGTATGAAGTACTCCACCTATATTAACCTATTAAATATCATTTATTGTTTCTCTTAATTTTTCTCATGGTTATTATTTTAGGGCATGTTGTTATAATTACCCTCTTTTAATGTGTAAGGTAATAAAGAGATCAGCTGCATGGAAACTGAAACAATACAAAATATATGTAGCTGTTTTATGACGGAAATCCCGTCTATTCCCCAAGAAGTCGTTCATAAAACTGGCTCAGGCAGCTAAGTGCCTACACTGGAGTGTAGCCTCCTCATCTCTGTGCCCCCCACCCCACCCCAGAAGGCACTTAGATCACAAAAGCAAGGCTTAAAGCTCACTCCATCCATCCGACATCACCAACATCTGCATCATACATAGATAAGACACTGACACCCACAGCAAAGGGTGTCAGTGACAGGATCACTGAGTGACAGGCACAGGGCCAGGACTGTGCTATTGTTCTCCCGAAAAGTTATCTAGTTCACAGACCCAGGGCTTTCCACCTTTGCAGGCTTGAATAAATGTGTGAAGATAGTGAATGGACAGTGAGTGGGTACTGTGAATATTTAGAATGTGCTGAAAAATTAAATTGGTTAAATGAACTGGAGTGAGAGGGACACTTCACCGCAAGCAATTTTGCCACAGAAATCTTTGCCCAAGGAAGAGCACACCTACTGGTTGTCCAATGCCAGATTCTCAGCCCTGAAAACACGCATACAAGTGACATTACACGGACTAGGTAGGTTGTATTTATACACTTAGGACTATGTATGCATATGTATACTTCTATGCATGTAACAACAACTGATGAAAAAAGAGGCCATGAATTTGAAAGAGAGCAAAGAAGGGTATGTGGGGCTACAGACCCCTGGTGTGAGGAAAGGGAAGGAGGAGTGAAACAATTATATTAAAATCCCCCAAAATAAAATTAGTAATTTTTAAAAAGTGGAGAAATGATTGTTGCTCCTTGTCCTAAATACTTGGCTGTTGCTGGGATAAATGCCATGACCAAAAACCACGTGGGGAAGTAAGGTTCACTTGGCTTGCAGGATTCAGTCCATCTCGAAGGGAGACCAAGGCAGGAACCTGGAGGCAGGAACTGAAGCAGACACAATGGAGGAATGAATATTGTTTAATGGCATGATCACCTACATATCCACACTCCTTGTGGACAGCACTACCCACAATAAGCTGGGGCCTCACACATCAGTCAACAACCAGGAAAATGTCCCACAGACATGGCCACATGCTAATCTAATAGAGACAAACCCTCAACTGAAATTTCTTCTTCCCAAGTGTGTCCAGGCTTATCCAAGTCGGCAAAAATTAACTGTGACACGTCCTACAGGGTTTATTGCTTATACAAGGTGGTTTATTACAACATAAATAAGTTTTATTACAATATAAACTAAAATATAAAACATTAAATAATAAAATACTATCTGTGGTGAAACTATTTAAGATTATAAAACTGTGAGGTAGAAGAGCTATCTTAAGAGTTAAGAGTGCTTCCGGCTCTTATAGAATATCTATTTCTGGGTTCAGTTCTCAGCACTCATATCAGGTGTTTTACAACTGCCTGTTTCAGGGGATTCAATATCCCCTGGCCTCTTCTGGCATTCGAATGCTTGTGGCTTATATAAACTCATGCAGACATACATGGATACATATATACACATATACATATATAGAAAAAATTTTAATTGAAAAAAATTTAAAGGTTATCTAAATTGTATTCCATAAAGGGGACATTCAGTCAAGCTAGCAAGGGTGTTTAAGAAGCCAAATGAGAGTATAGATTTCATGCCTCAAAAAAAAAAGAAATACTTTTAACCAAGAGTCAATTAGAGTGAACTCTATTATAACTATTGTGAGTACATAGCAGCAATTATAATAAAGAAAATGGTTTGATGTTTGAATGACCATCTCAAAAGTAAATTCCAAAACTGATGTAAGAATGCAGACACAGAAAGACACCTAGAGGAGCAAAATGGCCTCTGATCACAAAAACACTTGATAGAAATCTGATCAGACACTATGGTATCTCAAGAAAGGAGGCAGTGATGATGCTCACAGAGACACAAAGCTTAAAGGGGAGTGCACAATCAAGAGTCAGAATCCCAGGTGTCCACTTAAGACTTATCTGGACAGAAAGGAACCTGCCTGAAGAAATGTGCTGGTCTGGAGACACAGGAAACCCAGCCTGTTAACTTTCCCTTGTCAATTTTAACTCTACGAAGAGTTACAAGCTAGGAAGCTCCGATATGTTATCTGGATTTTGCCAACTTACCTACAAATGAAACACTATATGCCTAACAGTTAAGAACTTACTCCAACTCTGAGGTACAAAGTAAAACAATGTTTTGCAAACTATATCCTGCACTTATGAAGAAAACTTTTACATCGACTTCCATGTTTGTTCCAGTTCCAAGTTGTCTTCTCTTTCCATAACACAATTGGAATATAGCAGGTCAGGGTCAACCACAGGACAAGTGAGAGGACTAAGCACCTCTCATGCTTAGAAACACAGCTTTAACATGTGTTTCATGCTTAGAAACACAGCTTTACCATCGACTGTCTAAGCACAGACAGCAGTGTGACCAGCTCAAGTCAGCCCTGCTTCACACATGCTAACTAGAACATTTTTGCAGAGTGCTTAGATCTAGAATCAGGAACATCATACTTAAAATTCCTAACAGTTACAGATCTGAAAAAAAAAAAAAAAAAAAAAAAAAAAAAAAAAAAAAAAAAAAAAAAAAAAAAACCTCCCAAGGAAGAGAGTGAGGCAAAGAGAAGCGTCTGACTTCTAACAGAATGTCAACCAATGTAGGAAGAAGTGCTACCATTCCAGAGGGAGTTGATTCAGGTGTGATCATCACTGAGGCTGGTGGACTGGGATTTGATAAGAGGCTGATGCTAGCAGAATCTTCAAAACTCTCTATACAAAATATAAATTTGTTACAAAAGAGAAAACAGTACAGATGGATGTGAGTAAGGTTGTCATGTACTGACACACCAGGTGATGGAGGTTCACATCACCAATAGTAGACAGGTATTCATGCATCTCCCAGCTGGGATACGATGTCTTCAGATGAGCACAGCATTCTTTCTGTGTCCTGAAACTGTCTTAACTAAGATTACTCATGAGGAAACATCAGAAAGAACCTTCACTCTGGATAATTAAAGCCCTGTGCTCTTTAATACTGTCAAGAATTCCAAAGACAAGGAAAGCTGAGAAACTGTTTTTAATCAAGAGTTCAAAGAGTCATGAGCATTATATGCAATATATACACCTGGACAGGATCCTGGAACAGAAGGAAAAAGACCTATTGTTGAGTTTACAATGCCGATATTATGAACTGATTGGCAGTTTGTTTGCTAAGTTCAAGTGTTCTCACTGGTGATACTGGAGAACATTATTGTTGGGCAAAGTGCACGGTCAAGTGATTCAAGGTAACAGGACAGTAGATTTGCAGCCTGCTCTCACAAGGCAAAGAAAAAGAGTCCAAGATCCCTATAGTATAAATACAGTAAAATATTAACCGTGGGGAAAATCCAGAATCTGATAGGTCTATGTCCCATTTAGCAACTACTGTAAATTTAAAATTACCTTAAAATTAATTATTGAAAATAACTAATCCATTTGGAAAATATATCATAACTTTGAGAGTGTATATAAATGAAGAGAATATATTTATTATGATTTGCATAGATACATTACCCCTCAGGTCATGTCTTGGTCCCCAGCTGTTCTGTCGGTAGAGGCTATGAACCTTTATACTAATACCTCACTGGTGTAGGGCATTAGAGGAAGACCTTATGGGTTAAAACCCACTCCACATTTCTGTCTCTCTATCTGCCAAGCTACTCCAGCAACACCTTCTTCACCTGGATGGACTCTCCCCCTTGAACTGTGAGCCCTGTCTCCGCTCTTCTGTCAGGGTTTTGATCACAGTGACATAAAATAACTACATAACGTTAACAAGGAAAGATCATAACATGTTAGGTTCTACAGCTTCACAGCTTGGAAGGTTAGCCATCTAATTTGCTCAAATCTGTTTTAGGTGAAACAATGCTTACTTCATTGTGAAGGTTTCTGTATATTGAGTATGGCATGGTGTGCATACCTGGAATCCAAGCCATTGGGAAGGAGAGACAAGATGATCACAAGGTTAGGACAGCCTGGGTTACACAGCAAGAAAAAAAGAGAGAGAAAGAAAAGAAAAAAGTTGCTAAGCTGGAAAACTGGAATAAAGATAAAACAAGTTGGATAATGGTATCAGAAGCAATCACAGTGGACATAGGCTACGTGGGTCCCTGTACAACTTTTTGCATTTAACGTACTGTGATGTTTGGAAGTAAATGACCCCCATAAGCACATAACTTGAATACTTGGTTCCCAGTTGGTGGAACTGTATGAGAAGGATTAGAAGGTGTGGTCTTGTTGAAGGTGGTGTGGTCTTGGAGGAAGTGTGTCACCAGGGGAAGGCTTGGGCTTTCAAAAAACTCAGGACATTCTCAGTGCTGAGTCTCTCAGCCTAGTGGTTGTGGATCAAGATGTGAGTTCTTACATATTCCTTCACTCCATCAAGGACTCTAACCTTCTGAAACCGTAAGTCAAATTACACACTTTCTTTTACATGTTGTCTTGGTCATGGTGTTTTATCACAGAAGTAGAAAAGTAACCAAAAAAATTGCTGAGTGATTCATCAGTAACTGTATCTCATACTCATATGTTGTCAAGGGCTGGAAAGTAATACCCAGTGTGGCCTAATCAGTTATGAGGTTCTCTGTAACTAGCATGCCACCCACCATCACATAAAAGGGGGCAACTCTTTACAGAAAGTCCTCAGGTATGCTCAAAGAAATGTACAAAGTATTCACTCATCAATAAGTAAGTAAATAAATAAAACATCACATTCATAAAAAACTCAAGAGCAGTTAAAAGAAATAATTCAGATCCTCAGAAAAGCAGGTTATACAAGAATGCAACAGGCAACACCAGTGTGAATATTTTTTAAATGATAAAAATAATCCCATATTTAATTCATGCATACAACATCTGAAAATGCAAAAGCACTAGGCACTGAATTCATTCTGAGCAGCTCACTGCAGGATGGGAGAGGTGACTCAGAGTGGTGCTGAGTGGACATGAGGCACCGTGGTTTACTTCCTTCATGAGACAGTAGCAAAGTGTTAGCAACTTCTCTTCTGGATGATGTGTACAAAATACAGAAAGGAGCATCTCACAGCAACCCCAGACCACTGTGAGGCCACATAATTTAACATACAAGGTAATGGTACATGACCCAAGTCTAATGAGAGTCCTGGGTGTATCATAAAAAAGAAAGCATGACATCAGCTAGCACAATCCTAGCATGGTGACGGATCTGGTTCTTCGATATCCCACATAAGGCTTTTAAATAAATGTTACTTATTAAGTGCTTTAAAATTTTCCCAAATATTGCTAACTTTTCCAAATCAATTCACAAAATTAAAATGAAGATTTCTTAAACCAGTTCTACGAAACTTCTTTCCTTAGAAATCTTGATAACTGTAGAAGCATTTAATTTGCAGGCTTCCGTTTCTGCATTGTTAAGCTAATATTTAAACAATACACAGCAAATACACTACTGGCTTCACCTTTAAAAAATACTAATTTAGACATATAAGTAGGCATACTTAGCATCTTCAATATAAACTGCCATAATATGTCCGCCAACAAGTACATAATCAACTCTCTACAGGCATTTATTGTGCAAATGCCACGTGGCTACCCCAGCCTACTCTTTATTGGAGAGGGATGTTGACATAAACAAAAAATAGCTATTGCTCACAACTGACGAAAGGAAACAGTATAGGATGTGGCCTGTAAAGCAGGTTATCAGCTAATTGGAGAGATTAAAAACGCATTACAAAGATAGATTTGTGTTAAGTACTACCAAAAGTGACTGTAGAGGCAGGTAGTAATTACATGAGAGAACAGTCAGTGGAAACAGGGATAGTGTGCCTGGCCCAGAATCAGCAGGCCGGCTCCAGACAAGGGAAAGCTGGGAGGCTAACCAGCCAACGGCTGAGATGAACACAGCTGGGAGACGTGATTGGCAAGTTAGTGGGATGCTGAGGGCACCCAGCGCAAGAAAAATCACAACATTTGAATGCAACATGAAGCCCTCTGCAAACTTTCTGGAGTTTTGAGAAACTCCTGAAGAAGAACTCCTGTTAATACTATTAGCAGGTTAAGAAAGTCAAGAAAGATGAGGATGGTACTCTCTATAACATGGGAGCTTAAATCAAAGTCTCTATGGGATCTACGAGGTCCCCTGGGGTTTGAATGGCTATTCCTTTTCTATACTTAGTTTTGCTTCTTTTACTTTTCACTTGCTCTTACCTCCTTACTAAGCACCCAACCCACCAATGTCACCAACCCCCCCTCTGGTCATGGCAGACCCCCCCCCCCAAAAAAAAACTGGTCTTAATTGTATTACAGAAGGCATACAGTCATTGCTCACTGAATTTTAAATACAAGTTGACTTCTACTCTCAATAGTCCTCTCTTTATGTCACTCTTAAAATGTCCCTCTACAGCTACCATACTTGTCTTTTCCCTCTAAAAAGAATTCCATCTGGCTTCTTACAGAGTTCTCTCCCCTGGTTCCCTCTGCCCACTGTAGGCTGATTCACCACATGTCAGCTACACTCCAGACACAAGTATGAAATATCCAGGTCAGCTTTCTCTCCCTACATTGGATTAGAAATGCAGATTGGACTCAAGGCTTTGGAGACAGGTGTGTTGAGAGCATGAATTAACAGCTCGGCAGCTTGGCAGACAGTAAGAGAACCATAAATAGCAGCAACAGGGACAAAAGAGAACACAGACACAATTTGCCAATATGTAGTGTGAGAAAATGCCTAACCACTTAAAACCCTGTAATAATGGTTGCAAATTGTCAGGGAAAGGTTAAAGCAGGTCCATGAAATCTGACTTAGTGGTAAAGCTAAAAGTACAGTTTTCTTTTCAGAACTTAAGTGGAAGCTTCGAGGTAATCTAGAAAATTCTTATGTGAAACATGCTGGTTGATCATGCAAGACTCTTCAAAATCTAGGACTGGTGAAATGGAGGACACAGTATAACTAAGTATTATACCAAGTAAGTACCTCTCACATGTGGTTCTTCAGGTTTGCAACCCCCTGGCAACCCCTTGTCCCCCCAATAGCAACTCTGTGAGTAGCAATGAGACTCAGGGAAAGTGGTATGCTCACTAACAACTGAACACTCACTATAGAGAAGAACACAGTGTGCTTGTCTGACAGGTGTTGGGGACAGTTTGGAGAGCCAACAGACCACAATCCCTTTTCTTAGAGAACCCTTAAACTAAGAACACCAGCACCCGTTTTATCATATCTAACCTAAGACCATGTGTAACACAAATCTCTCACCACTTGGCATGATGTTACTACCTCATGGGACTGGTCTGTGAGGAACATTGACTAACAGTTCTTCTGCCAGTCGAGGACTGTTGAAAGCTATCATGCTAACACATGTGTATGTGTCATATGACATACAGACAAGATTACTCACTCTGTAGTCTCTGCATAGCCAAAAGGAGGGGAGGGGGCACACCACCTGTGTGACCTTTGGGAGGGAATTTATTTAATAAATACTAAGTAGAACACTGCTAATATGCCTGATAACACTTTGGAGCAGTGCATGTGGTGTTAACATTCACAGGAGTCAGGAAGAGGCAGAGACCCATACTTCTAGACACATAAGAAGAAGTACGTGCCTCCAGAAACACAGCTGGGTTGGGATGGTTTTGTGGAAGACTCTTTTGTACTCATTAAACTTGGGGTGAATATTAGTTAGTTAATGAATACCACTGCTCCAGATGTGTCCAAAGGCAAAAGCAAAACAGGAACCACCCTGCTCTGCGGCATAGGTCATGAGCAGATGAAGGTGGTGCACGAGAAAGCAGTGGAAATGACAACCATATTTACAATGTGTCAGATTACTTTGGGGAAAGAGTGCCTTTTAAATTTTCTCAATAACAAACTTCAGTGCACTACAAATCATACTTCAAAGAAAATGAAAGTATGACCAGAAGTGCCACCTGGGCTCAGTCTTCACAGGGCTGCCCTTTGACCCTCGAACAGTTGTGTTTCGTAACTGTTTTTCTTTTGTGGAAACCTTAGTCATTTAACAGATAACCTTTCCTTCTGTAAATGGATATTGAGGCCAGGACTGTCCAAGAACAACAGGAAGAACCTGCAAGAGAAACTGGACTCACGATTTTAGAGTGATGACTAGCCTTTCTGCTCTCCTTTATGTATCTGAAAATGGAAAAAAAAAAAAAAAACAACAACCAGATAAATTTGTTTTGCTGTTTTACTTTCAGTAAAACAGTTTACTTTTGACTAAATGCTGAACAGCTCTAGGTAGGGGAAGGGAGAGAAAAGAGAGGGTTTTCAAACATTCTCCTTTTACAACATGAAGACTAACCCCAAAGTACTTTTGTATGCAGGTGAGAAGCTGGAATTTGTTGTGGTTAACGGAGGGAGTAGAAGGCAGCAAACGCTATCCCCCTGGTGGAGTTCCAGTTCTAGGCAGCGGACAATACGCTATAAAAATTGGATTGGACGTTTTCTTTGCAATAGCAGTCAGCCTTGTAATTTCCAGAAGAATTAAAATTGTAATAAAAGAGGGAGGGTCAGGAGAGTGTCCCCAAGGCCAGGCCTCCAAACACCAGCTATACTATAAACAAAGGTTCCCATATTCCCAGACAGAAAACTCTTACATGTACTGTCAAGAGAGCAACACAAGGCAGAAACACAAGGGATGTATTGCTCTTCTATACCATGACTGCCCAGGACCACTCAGCAGAGATAGCCCAGACAACAGGTCAATGAGGACAAGAAACATCATGGAAGTATCTGTTTTCCCTAAGTGACACACATCTTTATGCTGTTTACCTAGAAACCCATTTTACTTAGTATTATGCTACTTTTATAAGTATTATTATAGTAATGTATTATATAATATGATATAGTAATTATAATCTTTATATTTTATATAAATATATAAATATGTGATGTGTTTATTTATATAAATATATAATTATAATATGGTAATGTAATATATAATAATATAATACTATTATATTTATATTTACATCAGTTTCTCTAGTGCTGGGATTACAAAGCATGTGTCACTCACTCTGCCTGGGTCTTCTCAATGTACTTTTAAAAGGTTTTAAATTGTTTAAAATTTGAACAAGCTGATATTTTTAAGAGCTTCATTTTTAATTGAAAATAAAAGTTTACAATTTGGTTCTCTATAAATGTTTATAAGCTGACATCACCTTAAATACTTTTTAAGAAGCTTTATGTAGATTTTTGTTTACTGATCTGAGAGTTGGCCTTCCTAAGCCATCTTTAAGGGTCCAATATACATCGTCCAAACCAGTGAAAAGAAAGACATTACTACCTTAGATCATTCTGGGAATAAAATATTACTTATGTAATGAATAAGAAAAAGACACAGAATATTGGCTATAACTCATAAGTGCCTCACCAAAAGACAACCTAGAGGACACAATGACAGAGTTAGGGATAATTATGTAGGCGAAATTAAAGGGCTAAAATATTATTTGAAATGTTAAAAAATGAAAAGAAAAGAGAGGGGAGGGGAGAGGAGGGAAGGGGAAGAAAGGGGAAAGAGGAAGAGAGGGAAGAAAAAGAAGCCAGGCATGGTGGCACATACACACACACACACACACACACACACACACACACACACACCTTTGATTTCAGCACTTGAGAAGCAGAAGCCCCAGAGACCCTGAAGGGACAGTAGGAGCTTCACCTGCTCCTGGCACCAGGCACCTGACAGGTAGCCACAGCCCCTGATAGACACTTGTGGCCATCTGTCATGTAGGGACAATGCTCCCAAGCCTTTCCACTTGTAGATGAGGCATCCTAACATCTCAGTCCAAGACAATAGGAAAAGAAAGGACCACAGTCACTTAGACCCAAAACAGAGTTCTCCATGCTAATGAGGTACCTAGAGGCCCAGAGGGATTAGCCAATAAACTGTTTAGAACCATGGATTGTCTCTTTTCAGCCAGATCCACTGTGGGGAGCCATGAAGAAGGCCTTCGCCTACAGAGCCACAGCCTAATCTCTCCTAGAAGACATCTCTACATCCCCAGCCACAACCACCACCAAGCTAAGGACAATCTCCCCCAATTAATTGTACAAGCCAGAGCTTCCCTTTCCCCCTGGCCCAAGGTAGATGCTGTCCTCAGCCCGAGGCCCCTGACTCCGTTCTCTGCTCTTTTAAGACTCCAAGTGATGGTTGGATGTCCAAGAGCCTGAAAACCCACAGTCCCAGCCTTGTCACAGGCTGGGGACTGGAACCAGCTCGAGCTTTCCCACATCTCAGACTGCACTTTCCCACCCCGAGAGAGGTGTCTTGGCCCTGGCTGCAGCATTGGATAAGCTAAGCATTGTCAAACTCCCCATGTTCAGCCTCCCCAAGTGGCAGGCCTTCAACCCTACAATCCTACAAAAGTGGGTGCTTCAGGGTCCAAAAAAACCACCAGGAGAAATAAGAATTTTCCATAACTTGGAGAACTATAGTAGCAGTGCAGATAAATAAGCGGCTTTTCTCTAATTTCTTTAAAATGCATATGATTGCTAACAGCAGTCACTAGGTTTCTCAGGATAGGTAGATATACACACATAACTGTTACATGGATGGGTGGGAGGGAACCATGTGATCTACATTTTACTTAATATTTCTACCTTTCACTTGAAGTGGTGCAAAATTAACTCTACACCACTACTTCCAAAGGGGATCGAAAATCCGTAAGTTGAATTAGAATAATAAAATGATTCAAATAAAATAAGAAAGAAACAGAAAGAGGAGCAAAAGCAGAAGAAACACAGAAAATATTAACAATGGTATATCTATAGTTTTTATAGTAATTACAATAAATATAAATGATCTAAACACATCCCATAGACAGTTGGGACTTTTAATTCTTTAAAAAGAAGCAGCAATGTGATGGCTGTACAAAATGCACTTTAAATAGAAAGATCCAGTCACATTAAATGTTTGACAAAGTTTATCATGTACAATGATCAAAACTAGTGATCAAAGCCATCATGGCTATATTAACCAAAGCCAATTCCGTATTTGCCTCTCAATTTTTTCTGCATTAACATACTTATTCGCAATGGTTATTCTCCCTCTAGTTAAAAAGTCATTAAAAAAAAACTATTGAGCTATGTTCATTGATGATTTATCCAATAGATCAGCTCTTTCCCTTTATGGCTTTATCGTATAAGACAAAGTTACTATAACTACTGATTTAAAAAGCAAACCCAGAGTAAACATAACTAATGCACTAAATATCTGGAAAAGGTTTTATGTTCCAGATGCTCACAAAGGACTTTAGAAGCATTTGGAACAGTGTGGAATTCTCACTACAAGTTATAGCCACCTAGGTTAGAAAATGATGGTGAGGAGATTATTTAAATAAGCAGCTTAAGTTGAAAAAAAAAGGCTGTCAGAGGCAACGGGAAAAAGGCGCCTAAAAAAAAAAAAAAAAAAAAAGGCTGTCAGAGGCGCCTGAAACAAAAATAAGGCTGCATGGAGCACACAGAAGAAAGCAGCTCACAACTGTATTTGACTTTTTTTTTTTTTTTTTTTTTTTTTTTTTTTTTTTTTTGTATCCGGAGGACCCAGGCTTGCATACCAGCACTCATATGGCAGCTCAGAACCATTTGTAACTCAAGTTCCAGGAGATCCAACCTGCTCTTCTGGCCTCCAAGGTCACCAGGCACTCATATCATATACAGATATAAACACAAGCAAACACCCATACACATAAAATAGTAAAATTTTAAAAATTAAAAATACGTACATTATTTCCCCTTCCATTTCTTCCCTCAACCCCCTTCCTGTGGGGAGCTGACAAAAGGCGGCTATCATCCGTGCAGCCATCTTGAGCCATATACCCTGACAAGAGACTTGTTTACAATAACCTACAACAGCTGAGCACACTCTGATAACATCTTGTTTTAGATACCCAGGATCTTCCCTTGGGTGTGTGAGACTTAAAGGTGTGATTTAGAGATAAGACCTAAGGGCATGACTTAAAGGTGTGACTTAGAGGTGTGGCTTAGAAGTAAGACATATAAAAGGCGAGAGGCAGACAGAAGAGATTATTAGACACTTGAAACTAGGAAGTAGGCACTTGAGACTCGAGACAGGCAACTAGGAATTAGACACTTGGATTAGTCACTTGAACTTGGATTAGACAATTGAGATTAGACACTTGTATTTGGATGAGACTCGAGACTTGAACTTGGAACTTAGAGGCACTAGGGACTAGGAACTAGGGACTAGGAACTCAATACTTGGGAATTGGACTAGGAAGAGAGCCTGAAGAATAAACGGGATTGAATCACACTCTGTCTGGTCTCCATTCTTCGAGTCCGTCCTCACTCTCTTGCTGAAACCCGACCCGCAGACCAGAGCAGCTTGGGGCAGTGCGTGCTCTAACAACTTAGCCCTTAAGGCTTTTAGCAGTGTGGGTTCCAACATTTGATAGATCGGTCTGCGACATTTTGGCCCCCAAGCATGGGGTAGCTCGGTTCTCAACACCTTCCAAGCACCCACTACCTCTCAAATTGATGGCCTCTTTTTCTTTGATTATTATTGTTACATATATATGTACACATATAAATATAAAAACAATTTAGTGTTGCTTCTGTATATATAATTTCAGGGCTAGCTACTTTACAGTATATAACTAATTAGGGGGTTCATCCCTGGAAGAGACTAATTCTTCTCTTAGCAGTCATTAGTTGCTTGTGGTCGTTTGTCTAAGGGTGGAACCCATGTGCAATTTCCCCCTCTGTGTTAGTATGTCTATATATTATTGTCATTGTGACATTTTATAAACATTAATAATGAATTACAGATTCCTATTATAAAATGTGTAAACATTAATAATGAGTTGTGTCTATCACTGCATTTTACAAGATGGCACTGACATCATCAAGATTAAGGCTTTGGAGCTTCTACTAGGTAGTTACACTGACCTACATAGTGTCTATATGAAACTGTAACTTACTGGTTGGTCGGATAGTTGGTTAGTTGGTTTTCAGAAAAGGATATTTAAAAAGGAGATAGAAACTTCTGCAACAAATATTCATCAGTTGTCTAAACTATGTAATCAATATGTTCCCAAGTTCCGTGAAAGCTGTTCAATAATAGTGAACTGCCTTACAGGAAGTATAAAATAAAGCAGGGAAAGCCAGAGCCCTGAGCTGCACGTGGACTATCACAGCTCTCTCTCACCGTTCGTGTCCTAGCATATTTTCTGTGGTCTGATTTGTCTTAAAGAACAAAAAGCACTTTGCTGTAGAAAGAACAGTATGATTTCTAATTTTATAAACTAGGACACAGACCAAAAGCTCCTCATCAATATAGGTGCTTGCTCCTTTAATACAGTCCTTTCCTGGAAGCCTGAAAAAGACTTAACGGAATTTCAGAGTTTATTAAATTCATTGACCAGAACAGATTTGACTTTATCAATGCATAGTCCTGATAAGTGAAGAGGAAAGGGGGAATGACATACGGCTTTTCCCTGCCTCTATACCACAAGGAGTATCTGGAAGAATGGAATGCTAAGTACAAGCCAACTGCCAGGGGTATAAATATGACCTGTAAGGAGAGCCAAAGCAACTGTCCCACATTTACAACTGAAAATCAAAGGCAGGGGTTAGGAAGATAGCGCTTTTCATATAAACTAAGGACATGAGTTTGAAGCCCCAGAATTCACTTAAAGCCCAGAAGCATAGCACCTGATTTGTAATTCCAGCACTCCTTCAGCAAGACTGGGGCACAGACAAGAGAATCCTGGCAAACTTGCTGACCCACTAGCCTGGTGCACACAAAGACCTTGTCTCAAACAAGTTGGAAGAAGAAGGGGCAACACCTGAAGTTGTCCTCTGACCTACACATAGACACACACGCACACGCACACGCACACGCACACACACACACCCCGGGGGGGTTGGTGGAGGAAAGAGAGAGAGAACAAGAAAGCAGAAGTTCTCAATCTTCCTAATGCTATGACTCTTCAATATAACTTCTCATACTGATGTCTGTTGCTGATTTCTAACAGTTATGTTACTACTGTTATGAACCGTAATATAAATGTCTATGTTTTCTGATGGTCTTAGGTGATTCCTGTGAAAGGACTGTTCGATTCTGAAACCTACTGGTTGAGAACTGCTGCTTTAGAGAGTTATATGAACACAGCCAAAGGATTTCTGAAAGAGCAGCAAAAGGAGTTCAAGCAAGGATATCTTATCAATACACGTGTCTGTAATAACCAGATATGCAAAACTGAGAAAAGGCAGAATCTAGACACCTTTGTTCATAGACCCAGCATAAAAAGAACAAAACTCCTAGAAGAAAAAGTCCAAAGGGAGTTCAGAGAAACTTATGACCACAGTTGTTTTTACACAGAGAAAAGTTCAATCAAGTGTAGAAAAGTTAGTCTGCAGATTCAAATTTAAAACTTAACCTCTGGAAAAGATACATTTAGGAGACAGAGAGGGAAAGCCACAAACTGAAAACCTTCAGCAAAACATGTGTGGGTGTGGGGAGCCGACAGAAGGCGGCTATCATCCTTGCAGCCATCTTGAGCCATATACCCTGGCAAGAGACTTGATTACAACAGCCTACAACAGCTGAGCACACTCTGATAACATCTTACTTTAGAAACCCAGGATTTCCCCTTGGGTATGTGAGACTTAAAGGTGTGAGACTAAAGGGTGTGACTTAGAGATCAGATTTAGAGACAAGACCTAAGGGCATGATTTAAAGGTGTGACTTAGAGGCGTGGCTTAGAAGCGAGACATATAAAAGGTGAGAGGCAGACAGAAAAGATTATTATTAAGTATTAGGCAATTGGAAGAAGAGCACTTGAGACTTGGAGCTGGAAGAATTATAAGGTATTAGGCAAAGAGAATTAGACATTAGTCACTTATCACTTGGAAGAAGAAACTTGGAACTTGGAAGCACTAGGGACTAGGAACTCAAGACTTGGAACTTGGACTAGGAAGAGAGACTGAAGAATAAACAGGATTGAATCACACTCTGTCTGGTCTCCATTCCTCGAGTCCCTCCTCACTCTCTCTCTTGCTGAACCCCAACCAGCTGTTTGGAGCAGTGCGGGCTAACAAGTTAGTCCCCAAAGCTTTTGGCAGTGTGGGTCCCAACATTGACAGAACGGTCCGAGACATTTTGGCCCCCAAACGTGGGGTAGTGCAGTTCTCAGCATTTCTGGCCCCCAAGCATGGGGCAGCTCGGCCCTTCGACATTTTTGGCGCCCAACGTGGGGCAGCACGGGCCGCAACATGTGGGAAAGGAATTGTGGCTACACAAAGAAAATCTACAAAGTAACATAAGGAAATGTCCAGTTGAAGAGTGGACAAAAGACAGCACGGGAGTCAGTTGTGGTGGAGCAGGCTGGTAGGATTTGCTAAAGGTGGCAGAGGCAGGAGGATCATGAGTTCAAGGCCAGCCTGGGTCCCACATTTGGGGCTGGAAAGATGGCTCAGTGGTTAAGAGCACTGTCTGCTTTTCCAGAGGTCCTGAGTTCAATTCCCAGCAAACACATGGTGGCTCACAACCATCTGTAACAGGATCTGATGCCCTCTTCTGGTATTTTTAAAGACAGTGACAGTGTACTCAAATAAATAAAATAAGTAAATCTTTAAAAAAAAAAAAGACAGCACAGGAATCTTGACCTCCAAGACATGCCAATGAAAATTAGCATATGAAACGTGACTGTCATGTATAATTTAAATATGCAGATTATGACTTATCATAACTCAAAGACTTACAAAAACAAACAAAAAAAATCACCCCATCATCCCACTCCCCTACACTCACCCCTTACTGGTGAAGGTGTAGAACAACAGAAACTTTCATCTATAGCTGGTGGGAAAGCAGTACAGACATTTTAGTAAATTGATCCTTTGGTTTCTTATAAACTATACACTTTTTTAATGTTGATACAGCAACTATGTTCCCAGGTATGATTCTGACCAAATGACATGGCCCATTCATCAAAATGTACAGGAAGTACACCCCTGAAAGTAAGCACCAGTGTCAACCGTGGCCTTCAGGTTATAATCTCTCTCTGCTGTCCCATCAGCTACAAAAAAAGAATTACAATAATAAAAGATATGAATAATAAGGAACAATGGGATCCTTTGGGAACTGTATGCGTTCATTTACTTCCCTATAAACCAGAATACCAGACCTTTACTCTTTAGAAAGCAAGGTCACCGGTGTTATACCCTTTACACCCTTTGTGTATATTGCTTAAGGGTCAAAGGGTCAAATTTTAAAAACAGCAATGCAAGGTATTTTTGTTTCTTCAAATTTCACAAACCTAAACTGTGTTATGATAAGAAACAGCTGACATCCAACACCTCTCAGTGGCAGATGGCCTGCTTACTGGGTTCACACCCTCCCTCCCCATCTGCCTGAGGTGCACTCACTACTCACTCCGTTTCTTTTATCATAATTAAAGTGCATTCCAGCTGGGTGTTCTGGAGTAGCTATAGCTTCTTTTGAGGCTGAGGCAGAAGGATCACAAATCTACACAGAGAGAAACTGTCTCAAAATAAGTAATAATAAACAAAAATTAAGAGTCTGTGTGGCTCTGCCCGTCTATAACCCCAACCCTCAGCCCCAAGTCTGAGGCAGGAAGATCATCACAAACTGGAGGTCAACCTGGAAGACATATCCAGTTCCAGGCCAGCCTATGATTTGGAAAATGAATAAGTAGATAAATCAATTACCACAATAAACAAAACAAAAACAAACAAACAAAAAAACTTCAAACAAAAAGCAAAGGTGAACTCTAGTCCTTGTGAGACTAGGAAATGCGATTTCAGCCCCAAAGGTTTATTTCTAGAAATAGCCCTCCTCCTACGCCCTTCAAAATGGATGACTCTTTCATGGGGTTAGAAATACCAGTGTATCAAGACTTAAATACCTCTAATAGGAGAAATTTGTTTAAGTAGATGCTTAAGCACCTGTTCTTATCTCAAAAAATACATAATTATCTTGAAATTTAATCATGAGTTTATACATTCTTTTAAAATTATTGCTGTATGTATAAGTACAATGTGTGTCTGTGGGTACATATGACTCAGTACACGTGACACAACTTGCACCTTGGGTCAGCACTGTTACCTGCTCAGCCATCTTGAAGACTTGAGTATGAATTAATTCAGTCTCCCTTTTGATACCATTGTTTGGGTTTGTTTTTCTATTTGCTATGATAAAACACCATGACCAAAACCACCTTGGGTAGGTTTGTCTCAAAACAAGCTTATAGTCTTTATGAAAGAAGCAAGACAGGAACCTAGAGGCAGGAATGAGTGTAGAGACCATGTTAAAGTGCTGCTTACTGGCTTGCTCTCCATGGCTTGCTCACCCAGCTTTCTTACATATCCCAGGGCCATCTGCCCAGTGTGACATCATCCACAGTGAGCTGGGTCCTCCTCCATCATTAGTCAAAAAACATCTTCCTCATAGACTTTTGTGATGAGCCAATCTAATAGAATCATTTTCTCAACTGGGGTTCCCTCTTCCCCTAAGACTCTAACTTACATTAAGTTGACAAAGAAACTAATGAGCACAGCCATCAAGAAGTAGACATATCCAGCAACTGTGGAGAAGTTCCTCAGCTCCAGAAGATATATGGTTCTTTGTCAACTGTGACAGCTTCTTCTTCTTCTGTGGCTACAGTGAATGTTACCTCTTTTCCTAGGAGTACATAGCTCTTGGCATTAATATGTGGTACTTTCTTCTCATAAGCTAAAAGATAGGCCTCCTTTTGGTTTCAGAACTCAGGACAAAGGGCAGAATTTTACATGCCAAAGCAAACTTGGCCTCCATGTTCTCCCAGGATCCCCCAATCCCTTCCCGGCACACCCTGCCCCCAACCCTGAGCTTTCCAGCCCAGGCACTGGGCTGCCCTTCCCCCACAGGCTCTTCCCTAGATAATCAAGACATTTTGGTCTCTCTCTCTCTCTCTCTCTCTCTCTCTCTCTCTCTCTCTCTCTCTCTCTCCCTTCCCCCGCCCCCCCCGTGTCCCCGTGTCCCCTGCCCTTTCTCTTTCTCTTCCCCCTACTCTCCCCCTCTCTCCCCATGGTGACTTCCCTTGCCTCAGTCCTTGGGGCCAGTGAACTTGTCCAAGAGCAGCTTCCCAATAAACCTGCATTTAGTATGATCTAATTTCATTTGAATTGGCTCATTTTACCAGCAGAGAAATAACTTATCACCTCCCCTTTAGCTCTGAATGTGTTGTACAGTATTTTGAATATAATGAATCCCAAAGTTGGTTCCTGGGCCAGAAGCATCAGTATTACCAGAGAACTTGTTAGGAATGCATCCCTGATCCAAGCTGAATCAGGAATTCCTGAGGTGGGTGTAGGCTCTGTTCTAAAGTCCCTTCAGGCAATTTTGATGGCCAGAATAGCTGGAACATCACTGTGCTAGAGGTTTAGAAATAGGAAAACAAGTCTTATTCCTTTCTCAAAGTTAAAGACCCCAGGGTCTTCTATGCTCATATGAAGATGAGCACAGAATTCTCTTTTGATTCTGCCTCCCTACAGTGTAACGGTCAGACCTCCAAGTGTCCCTCTGAGCCAGAGGAAAAGAGTCAAGTTCCGTGCCAATACCAAACCCAGTCTGCTTTCCCAAATTAAAAGAAACAAGAAAAAGTCATCCTCTTAGGAGAATCTGTCTCTTAGCATTCTCATTTTATACAGGAATAAATGAGATAATTTATACAGAAGATGAATTCTGAGAATGTAGTACCAGCACCCAGCCCTAGGTCAGCCAGCCAACAAGTAGAGGGGTTTCTACTCTTCACACCAAGCTTGTGCCCTGAGTAGTCTTCATAAAAAGATGTTGGATGGACCACTGTACTTCTGTATGCCTAATATCCACATCTCTCAATCACAAGTAAAAGCAGGAGGTACTTCACAGAGTTTGCCTGAGGCAGTCCACAGAATTTTCTATGAACTCTAAAACTGAAATGGATGCTGGCCATAGTCATGACGCCGTCACCCTCCTCCACCATTGTGAGCGTTCTAGGTGTGCTGGACATTTTTTAAGGTATTATTGCTTTCCACACTGTACAGACTGTTCATGCAGCAGACACAGCTTCATTCTCTATTGAGCTAGGACCAAACTCACCACCAGTTAAAACATCAGAAGACTTAGTAGGTGGTAGATCTTTCATTAGCAGCTATCTCAATCTTCACACATAATACTTTTTTTGTTGCTGTTGTAAGATTAGCTTACAAATAAAAGCTAGATAATTATGTCAAATGTCCTCAGCCTTCATCCTGAAGAATCTCCTTAAATTTAAAGGGTGTGGGGAAGCAGAAGGCTTTATAAGACTGGAAATTGAAAAGCTGCCTTCAGCTCCTTGCTACTGACATGATCAAAGATAGAGTCTCCAGTTGTAAAATGAGAGACAGAACTAGTCCCCGAGCAAATCCTTCCAGACACATGCCTGGCTGCCTCCCTTTGAAGTTGACACAGCTGAGATCATATTTTTGCATGAATTATGTACGATTTGAGAACAGAAGGAGGACCACTCACTGTATGACTCACTGTATGAGAAGAAAAAGGTACAACTTGTACCATGCGTATTCAAGAAGGCTGGCACCCTGAGGTAGGGAATGTCCATAGTGGGGATTCTGAGCCTGTGTGGAGGCATCAGTGGAACCCACAGGAGCTAATGACTCCATCAATCTCTCTGGTTTACTCATGTATGTTTGTAGGTTGTCCCCATGACACTGATATCCAAATCTATCCATTTAAACCATCGTAACTGACTGCTTAGATCCAGCGGGTAAATAAGAAACTAACGTTTGTCTTAGCTCATCTCAAATCAAGGCAAGTCCAAAATAAGCTGTTTTAGCTTCTTGCTGAACTCTAACAACAATCACCACTTGATATTCTCCAAGTCTAAACATAAAACCTCATTTAAATATGTATTTATAATATGATTCAAGGTTGAAAGCTGTAATTTATTTCTACCCTTGTACTCCAACCATGGATCCTACCAATAAAAATTATTCAGGTGAGCTGAGTTTCTGAGACTTCTATCCTATTCTCTTTTCTGTTATTTCAGTGAAATGCTTGAAGCTGGGTAACTTATAAACAAGACACATTTATTTTGGCTCATAAATCTGGTCCAAAGTCAAGGGTCCATATCTGTTGATGATCAATCTGCTGGAAGTCCCAAAGCAGTGCACGGCAGCACAAAGCACAGAGAGAGGAGATACATGGCTTGTCTCTTAGTTTCTCTCCCTTTTATAAAGCCACGAAGAGTCAATCACCACAGCTCTATTCTGATGACCTTATCCAACTGAAATCACTCATACAGCAGCTTTGCCAAATGATACCATATTCAAATTCCATCTCTATAACTCTTTATTGCCTTATTCTAAAGATTAAATTTCAACATTGAAACTTTGGAGGACAGACTAAAATCATATCTAGTTAAAATAATTTGGGGAGGAGGGAGTCTCTAAACAGTGTTTGTGAAGGTTTCTCTACACTTACTTAAAACATCAGCCTAAGCTTACAACATTTTATCATTTTGCTAAAGGGAAATGATTTCTAAGTCAAAACCAGTTTGAGTACTGTCTTAGTTAGGATTACTATTACTATGATGAAATACTATGACCAAAGAAAGTGGTATAGGAAAGGGTTTATTTGGCTTACACTTCGATATCACTGTTCATCATTGAAGGAAGTCAAGACAGGAACTCAAATGGGGCAGGATCCGATGCAGAGGCCATGAAGGATGCTGCTTACTGGCTTACTCTCTATGGCCTACTCAGTCTGCTTTCATTTAGAAACCAGACACCAGTGGGAGTGGCCCCACTCACAATGGGCTAGGAAGGAAATGCTCCATTAGCTTGCATACAAGCCCTGTCTTGAGGAAGCATCTTTTCAATTGAGGCTCCCTCATCTCTGAAAACTATAGCTTATATCAAGGTGATATAAAACTAGCCAAGACAGATACTGTTTCACTTTCATCAAGATCCAAGAAGATAATGTTTGTATTGATATAGAAATGACCTATTATTATTGGACCAATAAGTAAACCTATACTTGAAGGAAACACATGGGACATTAACTTAGCCACAACTTCAACATTACTCCTGTTTAAGACACATGACAGTTTTAAGGCTTTCTTTCTTCACTAAACCCAAAACCAAAATGAGTTGTAGGATCTGAAGATAAAACTATGGAAGCCAGAGTCACGGAGCCAATGAAGATGGGTAAGCATTCAATGAGTGAAATTACTTAATTCACTTCACACAAGGTTCATACCTCAGAACAAGAATCAACAGCAGCCAATCAGATCTGACCAGAAATTAAAATCCTAGGCAAAAAGTCAGGTGCAAAGTCAACTGGCTGTCCATGAGCTAGAAGCATCACACACACATTGTGTGTGTGTGTGTGTGTGTGTGTGTGTGTGTGTGTGCGCGCGCGCGCGCGCGCGCATGTGATATACTAGAGGAGGTTGTGTCTATCTTAGTCTCTTGAGACAGGGTCTCTCAGGAAACCCAGGGTCCCACTTCTTTTTGCCATTGCTAGGCTCAGAGATTCTCCAGTCTGTCTCTGCAAGGCTGAGGTAACAGGCTTGAATGACCCTGTCTAGCTTTTCAGGTGTGAACTGGGGTCCTCATACTAGTGCAGACAGCATCCTTACTGAGCTATCTCCTCAGATCTTCCAAGATCCTCAAGACAGATATTGTTGAAGTTCAGTCCTGATCAGTGCTCAGCATTTGCTTAAGAGACATGTGCTTTTGATATGACATGGGTTTTTGATATGGCATGTGCTTCTGACATAGCATGTGCTATCCATTATTCCTGTCTTCATAATACCTTGACTCTCTCTCTCTCTCATCAAAGACTTCTAGCTGCAATTTACAGCTCCCCTGGCTTGCCCATGGTCTTGGCATTTTTACACCTCTGGTTTGAATGTATGCTTATTCTGTTTGGCATGACAACCCCCAATCCTCACTTCTCACCCTGAATTTAGTGGTTCACATCTAGTGTCACACAGTTGAAGTTATGCTGGTGAGTCAAGAAGAGACTGTCTGGAGACGGGGTGTAGGGGGCGTGGCACAGGACCTCAGAAAGCAAAAGATCAAAAACATTTATTTTCCTTAAGCTCACACATCCCTTATCCTACGCAGACATCAGTCTGCAGGCACCACGGTGACTCTGGATAGTCTGCCCTAGCAAATAAGCTATGAAAAGGTAAATAAAGGAGATGCACTGGAATCAGATAGACGTTTCTGATCCTGGCTCTTCCACTAGTATCACACAAATGTGTGATCTTAGTTGATCCAATAACCCTCAAGATCTGTTTCCTTGTCTGTAAAACTTAACAATTCAGTAATTTAAAAAATCTTTCTCCAGCACTGAAATTCTATTACTACAGTCTGCAGAACTGTCAACTGAGTGCCCAGGTATATTCAAAGGCTTAAAATATCACCCCACATTACTCATGGCACTTCTCCTTATCCTTAGAATCAATAGTTGAAATTACATACTCTATGGTAAAACCACAGAAGAAAAGAGCACATAGACTTAAACTCCAACATGCTTGGAAAGTAATTTAGAGTCCCTGTAGATGGCTGATGAAAGCATTCTGATGAGCCAGGCATACAAGCTTCTTCAAGTTCAGGGAAGCAGAACCCTTCAACTGAGTACCTACTATTGATCAAATAGTCTCTCTCTCCTCTCCTCCTCCTCATCCTCCTCTTCTTCTTTTTCTTCTTCCTATTCCTCTTCCTCCTCCTCCTCCTCCTGTTCCTCCTCCTCCTCCTCCTCCTCCTCCTCTTCTTCTTCTTCTTCTTCTTCTTCTTCTTCTTCTTCTTCTTCTTCTTCTTCTTCTTCTTCTTCTTCTTCTTCTTCCTCCTCCTCCTCCTCCTCCTCCTCCTCCTCCTCCTCCCCTCCTCCTCCTCTTCCTCCTCCTCCTCCTCTTCTTCTTCTTCTTCCTCTTCTTCCTCTTCCTCCTCATCCTCTTCTTTTTCTTCTTCTCTTCCTTCTCCCCCATCTCTCTCCCTCCCTCATCCCCACTCTCTTCAGGTCAGTGTGACCTCTATCTCACAGGGTCAGAGGGCTTCTTTCATCTATTCCAGTTCACAGTTCTACAAACTGGCAGTATCAAAATTTGAACACAGCAACCCTAATCTGCTCTGGCTCACTAAGTAGACTCAGTGGGGACATTTTCTTCCTCAGTTGAAGTACAGGAATCATAATACTCATGCCATAAGCAGACCCCTAGAGTATTCTAGAATGCTCTATTGCAATAAGACATGGTTTACATCCTACCATTCCTTGAGACTAGCAAGAATGATTCCCATAGGCATGTCTTCAAGTTCATGTTTGATTTCTTTGTTGAAATGTTAGGAAGGGGAGATTTATCCCCATGGGAACTGGTCCTGGTGTTAGTACCAACTGTGCAGAACTGACACAACACCTACTGGGTCAATGCTTACCAAGTTCAAAACAACTGCTGTCCACTCTTGGCATATGCTGGCATCCTGAAAGGACCACTGATGGCACCATGTAGAGTTTTTCCTCAGTTAGATGGAGTGTGACACACAAGATGCAGATGCTGTGGAAGCTTACCACTTAAAATTACAAACAAGCACATGTACTCAGTATATCCAAAATTGTAATTAAAAATAAAACTTTATTTGTGACTATCATTTGGAATAGGAAATTTTTAAAATGAAATAAATAAAGATGAAGATTAATTAAATGGGGGACTACAACACTATCTAAATCAGAGTTTGAAAACTCTGTGTTCAAAATGTTTAAAGAAATTAACATTACCAGAGAGTAGGATACACTATCTGATATGTTACTTTAAAAAGAAAGCAGTGGAGACTTAGAGTATGATTTTTAAAAAAGTAGAACTTCAAAACAGAGGGAAAATATGATTTAATAAATTGTTAAGACAACTGTCTAGCCAACTAGGAGAAGAAAACTAAATGCAGAGTTTTCATTCCTGACATTAAAATTGATGTTCTCCTTTCTTATACTAAGATTAATTCAACTTGGATCAAGGATTCTAAAATGTATAAGCCACTAGACTAGAACATTTTCATTACACATGGTGAATAAAATCACTGTAAAGAGCAAAACAAGGAACAACTCTGAAAACAAGACAAAACATAAAAACAAGACAAGAAATGGCACCCCAAATCTGAGATGAAAAGCAGAGTGGTAAGCAAGAACCATTTAAGCTGCATGGAATCTAAACCTGGCCAGATAGTGAGGATCATAAAGATGACAACAGGTCATGCAACTTGATTTCCATTGTGAAGGTATTAGGAGGTGGGGATACTGGAGGTGATTAAGATGACAGAGGAGCCATCTTGAATGGGACAAGTATAAGTGCTCTGTAAGACATAAGAGATAGATCCCCTATCTCTCTTATATAACACACACACACACACACACACACACACACACACACACACACCACTCCTCACTCTTACTCTTCCCTTTCTTTCTCTTTCTCTATTTCCCTATTAGCAAGAATATGGCTATGTGCAAACAAGAGCTTTTACTGTACACCAAATCTGCCAATATTCTGACCTTGCATTTCCCAGTCTCAGAACTGTAAAAAAATAAATAAATGAATATAGTTTGGATCATCCATTCTGTTATGGTATCTTAAACTGACAAATATGCTTGATCATGTATAGGAAAAATTCTACAGCTGTCTCTGAGGAGGGTGCGTCATGCCAATCATTTGCTCACCCTCCTATTATACTGATGGGCACTTTTTTAAATTAGATATATGCTGTGATGGGTAATATTGTCAACTTGGCAGGGTCTACAATGACCTTGGAGATAAACTTCTGGGCAAATGTCTGAGGGAATTTCCAGACTGGATTAAAATCGAGATGGGCAGACATACCCTACATGTAGGCAACACATTACCCAGGTGGAGTCCCAGTCTTGAAAGATAAAGAGGAAGAAGGCTGAGCACTCACACTCGCCAGCCTTTGGTCCTGGCTATGGATACCATGTGACCAGCTCTCTCTAGCTCCTTCTGCTATTTCTTCCCTGCAGGGATAGACCATACTCTCAACTATGAGCCAAAATAAACCCATGCTTCTGAAGTTGCTTTTATCAGGTGTTTTGTCACAACCACAGAAGAGTAATCCACGTGAGTTACTTCTTTCTTTAGCGCCTACCTTCTGAGGAAGTACACGGAGCTAGGTTATGTCCCAGGATAAGAAAGAAGGCACAGAGGCAGATGTCAGTTAATGTAACAGTGTGTCTTAGTTACTTTTCTATGGCCATGATAAAACACCACAGCCAAGATTAAGTTGGTTTAATGTTTTCAGAAGATTAGAGTCCATGTTGTTGGAGAAGAGGAAGAGATGAGAGTTCACATCTTGATCTATAACCACTAGGCAGAAGGCAGGGGAGCAAGTGAGAGTGCTTGAGAGCAAGCACACTAGCTCTAACTGGGAATGACATGAACCTTCAAAGTCTACAAACAGGGACAAGCTCCCTAATCCTTCCCAAACATTTCCACCAACTGGGCGCCAAGTTTTCAAATATATGAACCTACAGGTGGCATTCTTGTTCAAAATTGCCCCATTGTGATTTCTTTTTCTGTCTAATAATTGGCTTAAGCAAGTTATAGCTTACATCTTAACTACTCATCCTTTCTATGTGAACTAGAAATAATAATAGCACAACTTGGCTTTAGTATGTAGTCTGAATCCTGACACTTGACCTACGATTATTTGTTTAACAAACAATTTATCATACATTGTTAAATGGTATGATAAATAACATAGAGGGTCATTCTAACCTGTTGTCTTAGGCTTACCTAACTAACAGGAATAGTGTGTCCAAACAATCATGTAGCTAGTATTTATAAATGTTGGTTTCCTCGTTCAAACCCTTAGCCATAATAGAACACTAAGGAAAACACTTCATCTTATCAACCATTTGTCATTAAACTCTCACTTCTAGCCTTATATTTTATACAGTCATAAAATTTAATCATTGAATTTAATGTACAATCTTCTTTCTGTAATAGTTTTAGAAATCCATAAGCACCAAGTAAAGTCCCTAGAGTTTTAAAGCTATCCCTCTATTCCCAATAGAAAAAAAAATAAAAATATTCTACAATATAAAACATATCTTCAAACATTTACTATTAATAAGCCACTCTGGGATATCTTTATCATTATAGATAAATATATGTTCAAAGACGAAAGGGCAATGTGTGATGATAGCTACAATTTACTTTTCATGCTATCTGGGAAGATGATAAAATATTAAGAATCACTGAATTTAAGTGGTACAGAAATAAATGTTCCTGCCATTAGATTTTGGCTTTTCCCCATATTTTAACAATTTCATACAGATGCAAAAACCTTAAAACACAGTGTAAGAACCAAATGTTTACCTCTGCAGAGAGATGTGGTGCTATAATAGTACTGGGAAGCCATTTTCCTTATAGAGAGCAAACCCAGCAAGGTAGAAGGCTATGAGAAATGGGTTTCCCCATACAGTGCTGAGACAGAGCATAAATTGCTACAGTGTTTCTTGAAAGGTTCTGGCAACATTAGCAATTTTAGCTTTGCACATACTCTGACCCAGCACTTTTACCTCTGTGTAAGTATGGAGTTGACACCTCAGTACAAGCAAGTCTCTATATAATAATGAAGTTGTAACATTGTTTCTGAAAGCATTTATAGAGTATCTGAATGAACTATGACTCTAGCACAGGATGCAATACTGTATCAGACTAAAAAGAAGACCACTACTCTACACTTGCCCGCCCTGGAAAACACTCAAGACAGGCAAAGTTCTACTGCAGAACTCAGAGTCGACCATTCTGTTTTAAATAAATATAATTCCAATCTATCTGCTTTATACCCAAGATAATGAACTAAAAGGATTCTAGAAGGATATAAACATATTCAATTCTCATGCTGATCACATCTAAGGCAAGAACTGAGGAATCAGAATGGAAATCAGAACTTGGTTTTGTTTTCTTTTTGCACTGAGTTTCTCAGTGAGATTGGAGACATTTAAAGTAATATTTTAAACAATGTTTAAAGGGTTGGTAATTTTAAATATTTAAAATGTTTCCAATATAGGGAAGCAGTATTAATCATTATAGGCATCTGTTATGTAGCCAAATATGAAATAAAAAACTTTTCTTAGAAAAGAACTCAGAAAAACACGTTTTTTTTTTTTTAAAGTAGAGTGTACGTTTTAAATGCAAAACAGTATAGTATTTCAACATGTTCAGAATAACAGTGCAAGGTTGAAGGACCAGAATGTCTGCTGTGACATACTGTCTTCTCTATGCGGCAGGAAAGCTGCACCCATGATATCTTAGCAACATGGTCACCTAAATAAGACGGGTACAAGGACAGTACCATAAAACCCCATCCCAGCCAAAGAATACAGGCAACGAATGTCCGCTGAAAGAGGGAGACTTGGTCTTCTCCAAGGATGAGAGCCCTGAGAGTTAATCTGATCCCAAGCAGTCAGCCCTAAACACATATACTCATGAGCAGCACAAAATAGACTCAGAAGGTTCTATTTATATATACATGTATAAGGGGTGTGGTGTGTGTTTAACAATAATGATAAAAGATGGAAAGGTCTTAATTTGATGGAGGTTGGGGAGCGGGAACATGGGAGGAACTAAAATGGGAATGAAAAGGGTGAAAGTGACCTAAATTTAGTCCATGTGTAGGGAAATTTCAAATATATATGTGTGTGTGTGTGTGTACACGTATATATATACACGTATATATACATATACGTATATATATAAAATAAATTTAAATAAGAAAGAAAATGGGTATTTTAACTTGTCCCTTCTCTTTCTTGCTTACTGCCTTACATCCTCTTCCCATTCTTTTCTAAAATAATTTCTTTATTTGCTTTTCCCCTACTGGTTGTATTATTAGGCATTGGATCTGGATCTTCCTGAGAGCACTATACACTGGGCTACATTCCCAACTATAACATTAAATTTGACAGCCAAAATAGAAGTGCAAGCACATGTGTGTGTGCATACTCTCCCCTCAACCCCTGCCCCCCACCGAAAAGAAAAAGCATTCAATTTTTGGTGGTGGCCAGGACCAGAGCCAACATTGTCTTTCACAGGAAACCAATAGCTCTGGGTAGAGTCACGAGTTTTGTTGGCTGTCTTAGGTTTTATATCTTTACTCTGAAATTTACTTTTTCTTAAATTTATAAAACTAGGTCAATACTAACTAAGAGAAAATTTATGAGAAAGGAAGCTAAAACTGATCTCTTAGTCTGTCTTACTAGTTAAACACATGAGTTAGGGCATTTTCTTTGCCAGGTGGCTAGCTTGTCATCTTCAAATGGAGGTCCTTTGATGTTCATTATCTTCTTCCTAGCCAGGAGCTGACACGTCTAATGTCAAAAAGCTTTAATTATTAAAGTATTAATTAATAAAAACATCTTTAGTGGGCTCACTGTGTTGTGATAAATCAGTGATCTCTTCAGAAAGGCATATTTTGTGCATGTTTCTGTATGTGTTGTACATACTGACCAAAATAAAAAAAAAAACATAAAACTGTTTGTTGGGTAAGTGGTAACTACATATTTGAGAGTTGGGGTTTACAGTTAGTGCTAATACCCATTAGGGAATACTGTGATCGAATCAATTTCCACCAATTTTTGGTCCAAGTCAGAGTTCTAGGTCTTTCTGGATATGGCACACACTGAAAATCAACAAAATCAATGTCACCTCCCTCACTTCCCTTCTTTCTCTGGGTCTCACTTTCTCCAAATCTGAGCCCTGGCCTCAGGACAAGAAAGAACGTACTTAATGTACTTAACTCTGCTTGCAAAGGCAAGTCCATCTCCTGTTACTCCTTCAGAGTAGCACCCTCACTCTTCCATGGACTTTTAAAACAGGACAAATTAAAAGTTCCCAGGACCAAGTGCATCCAATTTAGTAACACTTTAGACAATATGAAAGGCTTCAAATTCCTCGGATTATCTGAATGTTGGGTAAAGGTTTAGACACTGGCGAACAAAGTGGAATGGGCACTGATAGGAAGGCTGGCAAGCTGACTTCTGCTTTCAATGCAATGCTTTTTTTGTTTCATGTTCAACTCTGGAGAGAGAGAGAAACAAACCTGATTGTCTGAAAACACTGTGACCGGTTATTCCGTGTTATTTATTACAGTTTCAAAACAAAAAAGAACTTTAATGTTGAGGTTAGCAAAACTCCCAAAGACTCCCCGTGTAGTAGACTGGTCCCACTCACCATTGCTCTGGCAGATACAAGTGGTAACAGAACAGCTAGCAACAGCTGAGGGCCAAAGGTCAATTAGCGTCCCTCAAATTGCTTCCACGCATATCGTACACTTTGAATTTGATGATGTAGCCTATTTCAAGCAAGAGGGGAACTAAGATATAAAATGGCAAGGACATGGGATATAGTGGCCCCCAGGCGGGAGTGAGCCCCAGCTGCTGCCCAGTAGCTGCCCTCTAGTCTCACACGGCTTGACTTGACTCTGGCCCAGATGAGGACAGCTGAGGTGGGCCACTAGGGTGGGCTGACAATCATGAACCCAGCTCTTACTTAGAGAGCTACAGCTAAAGTTATCTCTGAGGGAGACAACCTCAGAATGCCTGGAAGCTCCTAGTACACCGCTCCTCAAACGCTAAGCCATAGTCGGGTGACAGGTTTGTTTTCGGAGTCTCATTTTTTCAAGTAAACACAAGTACCTAAACTCTAGCAAAAGCCAAGAGTCACACATTGTAAAGCTTGATACAATCAGACTCACAAGACACATGGGCAGCAAAGTGCTTGCTGGCCTGCCCCTGCCGCAGAAATAACAGCTGGTGGACAATCACCACCTGTGCGTCTATTTTTGAGCACTGTCTCCTTCCCTTTACAAGCCACAAGCTGCCTGTTGAGTGTGGCTGACCAACAATCAGCTTAACAAGCTAGATGGAACACACAGTGGTGGCAAAAGCAGGAACAGGGTGGGGGAGGAGAGTACATGGTTCAAGTGACACACAGGGTCAACGTGTGGGTGGGAAGGAGCCAGTACACAGAGAACTGGCCCTGGGCACCTGAAAGCCACCACCCACACTTTATGGAAAGTCTTTTGATACCCTTCATTAAAAAAAAAAAAGTCACAAATCTTGGCATGTGAACAATGGGGCAGGCAGCCCATGCAACTCAGTCTCCACGGAGTGTCATTTCTACAGTCACTCTGGGTCTCTGTAGGGTGAGGCAGTACAACTGTTTTTGCTGTGTGAATGTCCCTGGCTGTGACACACATGTGTTTAGTGGGAGAGGATGGTGAGTTTAGCTCTCCCTGCACTTGAGGGTCTTCCCACAAGGGCACTGTCTGCAGATTACAGGCTCTGCCAGGACCTGAGTGTCACCATCCCACGGTGGCACTAAGGCTAACCAGCTCTCCATGCCCATCTAAAGAGAGCTAGAGCTTTGCATCTTGGCCATTATTCCTCAGTGTGGCTTCAGATTATGGGTGTCCCATACAATGTGTGACAGTGGTGTCACGGGCCACTCAGCTCTTGAAGAGTATTTTATCACTTTAACATACCTGTGTGTAGAACTGGCTTCCCTGGATGCATAACAACTTTGAGTCAGTTTTTATTATTACGTTTTTAATATTACCTACAAATAATAATTCGCTTTACTGCAGGCAAGCACTCACCACCCCACCCTCACGTCAGTACCCAACTACTGGCTGACCCACGGGAGACTGAACTAGTTTAGAATGAGTAAGTTTCAACTTCCTTCAAAGCAGGAAAGTTCACAATTCCGCTGAACTTTGGCTAAGGCGATTTTTGAACTTACCACTGTAAAAATTGTGGTTTTATTTCTCTCTGCCTCACTTCCTCATTTAAAGGACAACCCACCACAAATACTGTACTAAATCACCCTAAAATACTCTGTCAGTGCCCTTTTCTCCAAAGTGGCAGATTTAAAGTATTATTTACATGGCGAGACATTTACAAATTATATTTAAATTATGGCTAGCTGGAAAAATGCCTATGGCTGAGAGCAACCCCCCCCCCCCGCATTTCTAGAGTCAGAGACTCTACACACACACACACACACACACACACACCACACCATACCACAAGAGCAAATGTGGGGTACTCATCTGTTTCTCTAATGTAAAAGACATGAACATATTTTTTCCAGCCCATGCTGAATGCTTGTGTTTCTTTATAAATATGATCTCAATGGGAATAGACTGAACCTTCTCCTTTTTTCTATTTTAACTTTTTAATTGTGTGTATATTGTGTGACTGTGAGTTTGCACATACGAGTGTAGTGCCTGTAGAGGCCAGAGGAGGCATCAGATACCCTGGAGCTACAGTTGCTGGCAGCTATGAGCCACCCGACTTAGGTGGTAGAAAGAGCTTCCTTCCTCTGTAAGAGCAGTGCACAGTCTTAACTGCCGTGATGTTTCTCCAGCTCTATTTCTCTTCTTTAGCATCAAAAGGAAGTAATCCACAGGACCTCAAATTCTAAAAGGAATCAGTCAGTGTCAGTCTTGCTGCTTTCCCATGTTGGGGAGCATTAGTAGGAGAAAAGGAGCTCTGAGGTATCTGGTTATTAATGCCCAAGCCCATCAAACTGTATTACATGAGTAGGAAGTAGCCAAGACCCCATTCTTCATGAAGCTGCTAGGGCTGTCCTGACAGATACCACTAGAACAATCGGAATCTTCCCGGAAGACAAACCTAAGAAAGAAGAGGAAAAGAGAATAGAGAACGCACAATTCCAATGAGTGGAGATGTCCTGCCATAGGTATGACTGGGTCTGTACAGGAAGTGGGTCTCTGTGTGTTCATCATGCACAGTAGGGTCGGCTAAATGGATGTCAGAGTTCCACCACAGCCAAGAAAGTGACTGCGTCAGAATAAACCTGCAGGAAAAGCAGCCCCTCTTCCAACCATTCTCATCCTGACCTCACACTAACTGTACGTTTTATGGAGAAACTGTGTTTGGGGGGGGGTTAACCTGCTTCCAGGCCTAGTAAGTAGCAAAGCCAGAATAAGGTTCTGATCCTTAGTCAACATGAATGTCAATTTTTATGTTTGCTATTACCAGTGGTTGCAACACAAACCGGAGTCTTCAGGATGAGCCCAGGAGTGAGAGGTAAGCCAAGATTACCTGTAAGGTAATCTCCACAGACAGGAATAGAGTCTCCTTAGAAAAGTCTAGAGAAAGGCTTCTCCCAGGACCTCCCAGTCAAAGGTGCAGGATCCAGGGATCCAGGGATCCAGGGATCCAGATTTGATGTGGCTTCTCACTGGCCATTACCTCTTCAAAACAGATCTCTTCTGTGTAACCAAACAAGTAGTCCCTGGTGCACAGTGCTCATTATAGACAGTTGAGGGGGTGTGCCTGTGTTCTCCTCCCTAACCAGGCAGACACATTGCTGAAGAGAGTGCTTCAAGTCCCAACACTAAATATTTACTCGACCAATTAAATCCTCCAGTCCCAGGGTCAAGTACATAAATGGGCCTCATAGCCTGCACCATAGTACCCTCTCCATGCCTCCCCCCACCAACAGGCTGAATTCCATTACTGAATATTACTTCCTCGTAGGTGCTAACCACTATACTACCACATCAGAATGGCACTATGTGTGGTTTTAATTGGGTCCCCTTTCAGAACTACAAAGCAGGGCATCTCTACCCGCATTTTTCAGTTGAGGATAACAGATTCCAGATAATTCAGTTTACTGCTCCATAGCTGTAAAAGAATATTTAGACTTTAACCCAAGTTGTATAACCTTTCTGCTATCTCTCTGTGCACCTATTAACTCTAGTCATAGCTGTACATGTCTAACTAAGTGCAGGAAACATACAAAACTAATTATTTCAATGCGCCATCCTCTTCACGCCTTCTGATGCTCCCGAAGACACGCCCACTGACACACAACACCATTACTCTCTATAACTCCGAAGTGACTGATTGCTACTTTCTCCATTTTCTGACACTCAGGATACTCTGTCCAAATTACTGCTCTGCTTAAATGGCCAGGTCACTTCACTCTGCTTTGAAACAGTGATCTATTAAAACAAGATTTGCAGAGCCACTCAGACTAGTTGGCAACTCTCTCTGGTACTGGGCAAATAGTCCTATATAAGAGTTTAGATAATTCTCCATGTCCTCTCCCTACTTTAAATGATCCCTCTCCCTCTCTTGAGACTTCCTGGTGCCCCTAGTGCCTCTAAAGCATCTTCACTAATGAGAAAGAGGAGAGAGGAGGGAAGGAGGGAGGCACAGAAAATAAAGGAGCCATGCTTTCAGGCAGCTCCAGGAAAGCAGGAATAGCTTGTAACCTGAACACTTCCTAGATAAGATGTGACATTTATGCAGACAATGGCAAGTCCCAGCAAATGTTAGTCCTAGGTCACTGTGCAAAGAGATTACCTAGTAAAGGAATGTCTGTCTCTTGTAATTTAAAAACCATTCGGCTATTTCCACCACACCCCACAATCCAATTCTGAGATAATAAATGCAAAGGCCCGAACAGGAAACACTAGCACTCAGAAAGAGGTCCATCCTAAAAAAAAAAAAAAAAAAAAAAAAAAAATCCTTTTTGAAAATACCACAAATACTCTCACAGATGATTTAAAGAAAGCAGAGTTATATACATGGACTAGACACTTTAATCGATTTTCAAAACCAGTGTTCTGCATGTATCTGTTGACACATTTGAGCCAATGCACTATGCAGCTTTCAGAAAATTATATTCAAGTATTCAAATGTTCTAATCACTTGGCTTACAAACTGCATGTGACAGAGAATGGAAAGAGGAAAGAGAACCAAGCCTGATCTCATCTCTCCCAATCTCCTCAGAACCATCAGTGATAGCCCATGGCTCAGGAAGAAGTTACCCTTGTTGTCCTTGTTGGAAATGGATCCTGTACTGACCAGGATACATTTACTGCAATCCTGAGATGTAAGAGAACCACACACTGAGTTCTTCTAGAACCCTGAACACCCCTTGGGAAGCTATGCACTGTGCCTTTCCAGAGCCTTGTACCATGCTGATTAACAAAACTGATTTGCTAGCCTCGGTGGTGCACGCCTTTAATCCCAGCACTTGAGAATCGGAGGCCAGCGGATCTCTGTGAGTTCAAGGCCAGCCAGGGCTACATAGTGAGAACTTCTCTCCAAATAAAATAAAAAAATAAAAGAAAAACAAAATAAATAAATAAATAAAATAAGGAGACAAGCTCTTCTATGCAAGTGTCTTCCACAAAAGCTCAGTAAGCTCAGGTGCCCCTGATCTCTGAATCTCAACACATCTTCCCTCCCCTCCCATGCACCGAACCAACACCAAGAGGAGTGGCACATCTGTTTCACCTACAAAGGCGCCAGACCTACAGCACTGAAGATAGTTATGTCTAGGGAGTGACTTTTTTTTTTAACTCATTGAAATTTCTATTTTTTCCTCTTTTGTTGTTGTAGTAAAACGAATTGAACACAAAGGGTATGACCTTAATCATTTTTTAAGTGTACAATTTTTTTTAACTGCTGCCATCTGAATGTTCCTGGCTCACGTCTTCTCCAGTTTCAGATGTTAAAACCAAATTAACAACATGATGGCATTTGGTGGGTTTGGGGGTGTGGATTAGTTAGTTATCATTTTTTTTTTTATAGATTTACTTTCAGTAGTTTTAATTATGGACATAGATGTGAGTGCAGGTGCCTGTGGAGGCCAGAGGATATGGAGTCCCTGGAGAAGGAGTTAAAAGCTAGTCTAAGGCACCTCCCCATCCCACGCATACACGCACGCACAAGTGCTGGTTACCAAACACCAAACTCAGGTCCTCTTTGCCAGAGTGGTACATGTTCTTTACAGCTGAGCCATCTAACTGGCATGTAAGTCCTTTTTTAGTCAAAAGTTCAGAATTATAGCAATAAATTTAGACACTATCTCTAAGGGTCCCTTCCTGGAAAAGCTATTTACTCTTCCTGTCTCTGCCCTCATCCCAGCCCTGCCTCTCCATCTCTCCACCACAAACTCAAGTATGTACTACTTCCCTTCTCTTGACAGCATCCCTCTACTTTGTACTCAGAAACCTTCCTGATGGGAAAATGCTTATAGGGAGAGGCGGGAGGCAGAAAGAAATACAAGAGTGTAAACATGATCAGAAAACGGACCAAGACAAGACAGAGAAGAAAGAGGAGGAAGAGGAAGAAGAAGGGGGAAAGAGGAGGAGGAAGAGAAGTTTAGGAGGAGGAACATGAGGAAGAAGAGGAACAGAAAGAGAAGCAGGAGGAAAAAGAAGAGGAGGAGGGGCGGGGGGGGGAAGAGGATCACCACTCCTCTGGCAAAAACAAATATAAAACCTTATCTCTTCATCTCAATAAGAAAATATGCATGACTTCAGAGAAAGCAAAATGTTAGCCACTGACTGATTTTAAAATGAGTTAATTCCAAGGAGTCCACACATAGAATTCATATTCCAACAGAGAACTCTCTTCAAGTCTCCTAGGAAATCTGCACTCTCCCAAGGACTGCCAAGAATTGTTGTCCTTCTAGACAACTAGCTGGCAACCTGTATCCATCAAGAACACTGGAGTGGTTATTCCTTAGGACTTAGAAATGCTATTTCTAGAACACATGCCTTTAAGAAATCAATGGAACTGAAAGATTAATCTACAAGAACTAGAAAATAGCCTCTAAACCCAACAAAATGATCCATCCCAAGTGCAGAATGAGGGGAGAAAAATAAAACCTTAAGGATAACGCTATCAACGTACCACTACTATAAAATGGCAGATATGCTTTAAGAGGCCAGCATGTTTAAACAACAAAAAGGTAAAGGGTAATCCAACCATATGATCAAACCAAATTGGTCACCTCAATACCCTGACTCAAAGGTATTTGAGAAGTGGTCAAAAGAAGATGAAAAAGGATAAAAATATAAAATTTTGCTTTAGAAATCTGGTTTTGTCTGGTAATAGGGAGAGAAGTGTAAACTTTTTATTTTATTTTTTACTTATTCATTTTACATCCTGCTCATTGCCTCCTGCCTGGTCACTCCCTCCCACAATCCTTCTCCCTTCCCCCTCCCCTTCTCCTCTGAGCAGGGGAGGACACCCCCCCATATGTACACCCCACACACCCCCACCCCCCTGCAGAGAAGGGTGAACTTAATAAACTTAAAGCAAGGTTCCACATGCAGTGAGTGTGTGGGCTCCAGTGTTTGTCAAGGCTTAGTGAGGCCTTGGGGAAGACACGGGGATGTCTAGCAAAGCCATGGAAGAAATTTATCTGAAACCCCATTTCCACAAACAACTACTTCTGAAATACTCTACAAGCTAGGAACTCCAGAGAGGAACTCTGCAGCTCACCCTCCCCGAGGGGAACACAGAGGCTCACAGAAAAACCCCAGTGGAGCCTGGGTCCTGGTTTCATAACATGTAAGGTCAGTAAGTCATTTGTGGTAGTGTCAGGCTTTCTCACAGACTTCCCCTACTGTCCCACAGCACTGCACACTAAGAAGGGAATCAGACCTTTTACCCCAGCTCAGCCTGTTACAAATTAGCACACCATTATAATGCAGATCTTTAATTTTGCTGAATGATAACTCATGCTAAACTTCTTCAAATAATATTGTCCCTTTTATTTGTTAACACACACACACACACACACACACACACACACACACACACAAAGAATCCATGGTAATAAAATTTTCCCACCCCAGGTAAAAAACCATAATCAAGAATCTCTTTGTGCGAGAACCCAGCTCTTAGCTCTTCTATCTGTCTGTGACACAGCAGGTGTATACAATTTTAATCTCTTGGAAGACCATTTATCTAATAAGCTAAGTAAGGTACATTTATAGAGTTTAATATCTAACCCTGAGTTCACGCAGAGAGAATGCTCGGGTGAAGGTTAGCCCTCTCTTCTGAACTGTGTCTGAGGATACCTGCACTTCATTATAGTAACACCTGTCAGTACTGGCTGTAAATCGGCCCCTGTACGTTTCCCTGGTTAGTCCTCCTCTAACTCCACAGACCCAAACACACCACCCCACTCCATCAGTCTTCCCAATCCATGACGCTCAGGTGCCCTTACCTGATTCATCAGCAAGGCAGAGACTTAGAAAAGCCCTAAGAAAAGGCCTGCTAGCTAGACATCCCCTCCCACAAAACTAAGACTCCTGTGCCCTGATAAGGTTTGGGAAGACACTGCCCTTTTAGATCTGAGCACTTTGGATCTGGGCTGGGGGATGACGCCTGAAGAATGACGCTCCTCTTGTGGTGTGGCACTGAAAGCCACCCTGTCAGTCAGGAGCTACTGCTCTCTCACCCAGTCAGATGTCAGCTCAACTCTGGATTCCAACAAAAAGAGTTCTCAAAGAGATCAAACCACTGTTTTCTCTGTAGAAGGTTCCTTTTGGTTAGTCAGGAATATTGTAACGTTTTGGAGCATAAGTGATAACACCCCAAACGAGTCTTTTGTTCTAAAACACAATAGAAAAACACTTTTAAAATGATTGACTAGAATATTTCTATAAAAATAAACAAAAAATCCTCTTTATTCTGAGAAGGCTTATTTCTGCTTCCCAAAACATAATGGCTAACTTCTCTCAGAGTCCCATGAGATAATAATCAGCAATCTTCAAATACAGGAGACCCACACGAGTCAGAGATGTGGAAGGAAAGGTAAAGTACAGGCCCTACCCCACAGCCAGCACCCACCCCCATCTTTTCATATCCAGAAGACTTGAAAGCAGTGAAGAGCTAGCTGTATCCCACTGCCATTGCACCATGATCGGTAACTGCCAGATTCATCCAGCTAAGTATCTGCTAACAGATGGATGGAGAAATGAGTTATATACACAAAATGGAGCACTCGCTGACCTTAAGAAAAGAATGTCTTTCATTTGTAACATATGTGAGGTAAAATAAGCCAGGTATTTAGAGAACAAATACCACATGTTCATATAAATACATATATAAATGTATGTGTGTTTATGTGTGCATACATGCATATATACACAGATATGTATACCTATATATACACACATGTATGTTCATATACTTATATATATATACATATATATAAGTAAATACAAATCTTCACACACACATGTGCGTGTGGATATATATATACATATATATATCCACACATACACATACATCTTCCAACTTTACGCGATCACTATCACATAAGCAGAAAGTAAAGTATAAGTTACTAGAAGCTCCAGAGTACAAGAGACTAGAGACTGAGGTCAAAAGACAGAGGTAGGCCAAGTTTTAGTTAGGAGGAACGTCTTTTTAAGATCTATTACTTAGGAAGGCAACTGTGTCAAATAATATTGTGCACACTGTTTAAGAACTCTGAAGAATACTCAACTGAGAAAAAATTTCTCAGGTTATAGGTCTGTTTGCTCATGTGACAAATTTTCTCACACTGCAGTACACTTTACCACACAAATATACTTTTTGTTGTCAGTTCATGTGGAGAGAATAAAAATAAAAAAAATTTTCTATAACGTAAATAACAACTAAAGAATATCTTACAATGGCCATTTGGTTTTGAAGAATAAATAGATCTACGGCAGGATCAAGATCAAGCCTGAAATACATGCTTGCTAGGATTTGGCTGTTCTGATCGTGGTCAGAACTGTCTGCATCTCTCTTAAATCCACCAAGAAGAAAATACAGTAAAGTTGCCTTTCATAAGGATAATTCCAAGAAGTTTTATTTCCAATCAGGAACTCAACCAAACTTTAATTTCTCATGTATGACACGTTTTTTTTTAGAAAGCGAAGTTGGAAGAAGCCTTTGTTATTATTCCCAGGGACAGTCTGAAGAACTGGACCAAGCGGTAAATCCAGACATGGAACAGATGAGAATTCTACATTCTCCAGTATCCTTTTTCCTGTCATCAAATCACCAACGTAATATAATAGGAGACACTATAATTTTCAATCTTTCACTTTGTTTTCTTTTTGAGACAGAGTTTCTCTGTGTAGCCCTGGCTATCCTGGAACTTGCTCTGTAGACCAAGTTGGCCTGAAACTGAGAGATTTCACCTGGCTCTGCCTCCCCAGTGCTGGGATTAAGGGTGTGAAGAGATGGTATTTTGTTTTTTAACAGTTTTACTCTGCTAATAGGGTTATAAGCACACTGGCTCATTTCATTTCTCTCTAGGGCTAAGGTTGGTACAAGGCTGCTACTAACAGCCAGGAGGGAGGTCTGGGTGTTCCACAGGCTCAAGTCAGTGACCTTACACTGCTCTATTTTTAATCAGCCATGCTGGGACACCATATTGTTCTCCATATGCTGCTGTAAAATGACATGCCCTGGCCACTACTGCCTCCTCTGTCATACCCCAAGAGTGGCAGAAAAAAAAAAAAAAAAAAAAAAGGAAAGTTGGATCTAGTCAATTGATAAGACCCAACAAATCAACTGATAAGACCCAACTCTTCAGAGCTTTCCTGTGTGGAGAGAAATGTTTCATACTCAAGACACATTCAAGTATGTAATTCTGCAAAAACATTACTGACTTTTCTTAATGGGAGATTAACAATACGGTCTGGCTCAGCTACGCTGACACTGGCAAGATGCATACCACAGGTTGACTAGCAGAGTGTGTACATTGGGTTTGATAAAACCCCCAAAATACAGAACCTCTCATTCCAGATGTAATTGCTCTCTGACTTAGAGACCTGGGTCTGAATAGTTAAAGTTACATGTCTTAACCATAGAAGAAAGAAACAAAGTAGTTACCCTCTACCAAGTCAGCAGCATCCCACCACACAAGGGTGACAAAGAGTCATTATTCACTTCCTAGACAATCAATTCAATCTCTTTTACTCATATCAATGGCCTCTACAGCACATACACACACACACACACACACACACTTACACACACACACACACACACACACACACACGTCACTACTTTCTTGCTGATCCCTTTGTATAAATTCTTAAGTCAGTAGATTATGCTAGGAAGAAAAATATTTCTGGAAAAAGAAAACTGAACCTTAAATCTGATATTACATCAGGAGTGTGTGTGTGTGTGTAGACAAAGAAAGCTAAGCACAAACCAAGCTATCTTCAATATTTTCCAAACCTACTTATAAGAGCCCAGAACCAGAATGAGAGAGAATGTTGAGGAGATGTAGCTTTCACATATGGTTCATGACCTGCCTTGGTTTCTGTTCTCCAAGATCTACAACTAAAGATATCCTTTAAAGTAGGTACCCAAAGTGAATCCACACAGATTTCATCGGGTGTCATCCGGCAACTGCGTGAGGTGCCCCGGCTATACTGTGCCTGCACAGGCAACAGCCTGCTATTATTCCTGAAAGTCAGCTTGTCTTTGCAGAAATAGCAAGGTTGGACCCGAGTTCCTATTTTCTGTGGGTACATACTTGCAGCCTTCACACACACACACCAGCTTTGTCACAGTGAGACTCAAGCGCTGGATCAATGACATATTTGCACTGGATTCCAATCCTTTTAAAATAGAGGCTGTCCCGTTCTTTGTGCGAGTCAATTTCAGCATGGCAACAGCTGACTTAGTTCACAGTCAACAACACTGCCCATTGAAAAACACACCTTCCTTAGAACAAAACAGACTTTTTTTGTTCCCAGGAAGCTTTGTTGCTATTTCAGGCAACAAAAGACACAAAAGATACATTCTGACATCCTCAAAAATGGTTTTAGGCAAACCAAGAGTAAACAAGATAACAGCAGCAGCCTGAGAAACAGCCAAGGTGAGCTGGAGGCAGGGAAGGGAGGTTGGAGTAGAAATGGGTATTTGTGATCTAAGAACTCAGCCTTCGCTGATGAATGGGGGTGGGAGGAGGAAATAGGAAGACGATTTTTTTTTTTTTAGTAAAAAGAAAGAAGTGTGCGGTGCCGATATTGTTTCACGAGTGAGTGTTGAATGCACAGCAGGCAAAATCTAGTTCCATGACTTAAGGCTGACTCAATGCGAGTAACACAAGTTTGTGTGCGGATACAATGGCGAGATCTAGCCAAATCCAGGACTCATACCAAGAATTATGTGGCAGTTCTTTTAACGTTTCAAGTATCTTCCGGTACCAGCAAGCCGCTTATGATTAGTCACGGGGTTCAACTATCGATTCAAAGGACTATTTCGAGGGGCACCGGTCCTGTTCTGCCCTCTTTTAAAGAAACCAGTAACGAGCCGGAGTGCTGTCGTCACCCCTTTCCCAGGACCGAGGGCCTAAAACTCGGTGTCACAGATGGAAGCCAGGGAGCAAGAAGCAGCCAAAGGTCCGGGCAAATTCTTCTGCAGCGCGGCTCGCGTGCGTGCTGGAGTGGAAGGGCTGGAAGTGTGTGCGCTCCTCCTCCCTCCCGGCCGCGCGTCCCCATCGTTCCAGGCTGTCAGGTGGGTGGCGGCAAGCCTCGGAGGACAAGCCCAGCCTGGAAGCGCCTAGTGCGGCTCTGAGAGAGGCGGCCGAGCCCCCGGCGCAGCGGTTCCCTGCGGCCAGCCTCCGCTCACCTTTGTTCGCCGACCCTCTCTAGGAGGAGGAAGCCGGGAAAGGAGGAGCGCGGGCGGTGACCAAGCGCCCCGCCGCCCCTTCGTGGCGCCCCGGAGGAAATCCGCGTTCGAGTTGGACCCTATCTAGTTCCCTAGAAGCCAGCCGGGCCGAGAGATCGCGGACCCCACAGTGAACACAAAGGTTGGGAGGTGTGAGCCCAAGCGCGGGGGCGTGCGCCACGGAGCAGGCGAGTGTGCACGCGTGTGCGTGTGTGCAGGAGAGCAGGCACTCCGGCCCTTCTTACCTCTCGAAGATGAGCCGCACCATGAAGATGCAGAAGGCCAAGGGGAAGGCGAGGTAGAGGTCCTCTGCCTGCGGAAAGGTGGCTTCCTCCGTGTTCTTCAGGTCTGCCCAGGTGACATTATGCGGAAGCCAAAACCGCTCGTTCCAGAACCAGGCTAAGATCCCAGCCATCTTGCTTTGTCCACTCCTGTGTCGCTGCTCCCGCGCTCCTCCGAGCTCTCTGCAGCGCAGGGCACTAGGGATGCGCGCTGGCTTGGCCGGGAGCCTGTGCTGCTGCCGCTCCGCCTGCCGCCGCCTCCTCCGCGGCCGCTGCACTCTCAGGCTCCGGGATCGGCTCCACTCCTCCCTCTGGCCGCGCTGGGAAAAGGGCCGCCTCGCCTGTCACGTGGCAGTCTGGCCGCACGCCCTGATTGGCTAGTGTTCCCGTCAAGCACCGAGGCACACGCGGCCGGCTTGCCCACGCCCTGGGAGCTGCGGGCCGGGCTCGGGCTCCGGACCCGCACCTGGAGCGCCTCCCGCACCTCTGTCCCAGCCCTAAGTTGGGTCGCACCTGATCAGAACTCCAGCTCGTGGCCCATTGGAGTTTCTGCGCTCTTGTCCTCTTCCTGAGCGCAGGGAGACGAAAAGAAGCCTGGCAGGGGCCGAGCTTCCAGCGAGAGAGCCCTGCGCTGAAAAAGAACCTCAGAAGAAGAAGTAGGGGGCGCAAAGGCAAAGGAGGAAGGAGTGGGAGGGGAAGGATCATCCTCTCCAGTGCTAAAAGAAAATCAGGAACTGGGGTTGGATGATTTGGCAAGAGACTTCTGCCTCCGACCCGAGCCTCACCCCCCTCCTTGACCTTCTTGCCACGTTTTACAGTACTGCTTCTCTTTGAGCTCGCTCCCCAAGGAACAAGGCCCCTAATTTTGATTTATGAAGTAGCACAAGAAATTAGGCATTTGTGATTGATTAATGAATTGCGTGATGATGGTGACAGCAGATAGTAACAGCAGCATTATGGGAAACTGGTCCAGTAACCTCTGAAAATACTGTGGGAACCAAAGTTTGACTTGGTAGATAATGGGGGAAAGTATTTGTTCCTTCTCTCCCTCCCTTTAAACCAAACTCTCAAGGCCTCCAGATTCTCACCTCCTGTTCTTTATTGAGCTTCCAGTTACGCCTTCCCCACCCATTGACATCACTCAAGGTCAGCTGTGATTGCAAAGGTTAGTTCCTGCCTTAATCCAGGCTGCTTGACATAAGGCTCAATCAATGAAAATGTGTTTCTCATACTTTCAGAGGCAAAGTCCAATGCCAAGGTTAGTCTAGGGAGTCTAGCGTGTGGCAAAGACACCCTTCCTGGACTTTTCCTGACAGGTGATTGTCTCCACAGAGAATTTCTTGTTGCAGAGACAGAGAGAATGCACCCTGGTATCATCTTACACTAACCAAGGCTTTTCCCTCATAAGCTAATTACATCCCAAGGTTTCATCCTTGTAAGCTAATTACACCCCAGGGGCTTAGCCTCCAAATGCCAGTGCATTGAGTTTGGGGAGAACACAAATATTCAGTCCCTAGCAGTTCTCTTTGGTTGGTCAAATGACTAATCTCTCCTCCAAACCTTTCCTTCCTGTGGTCATGGTGCAGGCCAAAAGGAAGCAGCCACTTTCCCCCCTTCCCTCTCGCTTGCGTACCTCCTTTCTGACATCACAAATTCTCCCAAAGTCATTTTAAAACTATAACCTTACATCCTCCACCACCTGTTTGGCTACCAGCTGATGTCAACAGCTATAACATTTCACATCTGAGTAGCCCCAGTAACCCCTTCCCCCCCCCACCCAATTCTGTCTGTGTTCTGTTATACTGTCATCTTTTGGCCATAGTGATCAAGTTGAAATTTTTGTCATATAATTCCAGTACTCAAATGTTGGGGCCTAGGCTGCCCCACTGTGGGTGGCCTAAAATGTCACGGCCTGAGCAAAATGTTGAGGCCCGGGCTGCCCCGCATTTGGCGGCCACTGTATCCAGGCCCAAGCTGCCACTCCAGTCCTCGGGTCAGGGTTCAGCAAGAGAGAGAGTGAGGCCGGACTCGAAGAATGGAGACCAGACAGAATGTGTTTCAATCCCATTTATTCTTCAGTCTCTCTTCCTCTAAGTGTCTCTCGTCCTAAGTTCCTAGTCCCTAGTTCCTAGTCCCTAGTGCCTCCAAGTTTCTTCCAAGTTCTCTTCCAAGTGCCTGCTACCTAATGTCTAATTCCTACTCCAAGTTGTACTCCAAGTTGTACTCTCTGAAGTGTCTGATTCTCTCTCTATATAGTCTGATTCTCTGCTGTCTGCCTCTGCCTTTTATATGTCTCACTTCTAAACCATGCCTTTTGGTCACACCTTTAATCATGCCCTTAGGTCTTGTCTCTAAATCTGATCTCTACACTTCTAAGTCACTCTTAAATTACACACCTTTAATCTCACGCACCTTTAATCTCACACACCTTTAATCTCAAGGTATCTAAACCAAGATTATCGGAGTGTGCTCAGCTGTTGTAGGCTATTGTAATCCAAGTCTCATGTCAGGGTATATGGCTCAAGATGGCTGCAAAGCTGATAGCTACTTTCTGCTAAAAGTCGGCCCCCAACACTCAAACTTGCTTCATCTCTGTTCTCCCTCAAGCAGATGTCAAAGCCATTATAATGTCTTAAGATGCTTGGTTCCTTATTATCTCTCTGATCTCCTGTGTTCTCCTCCCTCTGCGTGACTCTCATGGCTCCCTGCTCTTTACCGAACATACCTACCATACCCCCACAGTCTTTATGTGTGTGTGTTTTCCTGTCCATGGAACATCTTTCCTAAAATGTCTTTCTTCTCTTTCCTTCATTTTACCCTGGATAAAGCCTTCCCTTTGCCATCCAAGTTAATGTTCAACCATTCCTCCCCAAAGCCGTCACGCACCATCAACACAACATATAGTGTCTCTAAAATGTCAGCTTCAAAAATATATATCTATCAGCCAGGTGTGGTGGCACACTCCTTGAATCCTAGCACTTGGGAGGCAGGCAGATCTCTGAGTTTGAGGCCAGCCTGATCTATAGATTGATGAGTTTCAGGTCATCCAGGTCTACACAGAGAAACCCCCGTCCAAAAAAAAAAAAAAACACACACAAAAGAAAACTAAAACTACAAAACAAAGAAACCCGTGTGTGTGTGTGTGTGTGTGTGTACGTACAATCATATATATTTTATTAAACATGGTACTTTCAAATTTTAAAGAAAGTGCCAAGTGCATAGTTTAAAAGTTGAAATTTTTGTCACACAAGTCCAGCACTTAAACCTGCTTCATCTCTGTTCTTCTGTAACCTGGTACATAAACTATTGACTTAATGAGTCGACGTTACTCTAAAAATCTTCCTCCCCAAAAGGAAACATCCTAGGTGGAGCTACCATTTGAGAAGTTAAGTTCAGTGTTCCATGTTAAGTTCTTGGGAAGTACAAAGTGGGCACCAGGGAGGGATTGTCCATTTCTGGGTAGAAGAAGGGAGATCTCATTGAAATGAATCTTCTTTAGAGAAGAGAGGTCATCATCCCCAGTTCCGAACATGGGTGAGCAGCTTTGGAACTCACCCTCAGTTCCTCTCTGCGATTCGCTCGACTATGCCCTTTTTCCTGCTTCTCTGAAACTGCATTTCTACAGAGAAGAAACCAATAAGAGAACAATAGACAATGCTCCTCTCTCACCCGGCACCATTCTCGCTTTGAGGATATGCTGGGATCTGAAGGATATTACAGAAGATGGATTTTTGTCAGGCCATTCTAGAAGAAGGATTTTCTACTTGTCAGAACCTTGAATGAGTTGTTTGGGTTCTAAAAGCATGCACGTGCCCTCCTGGGTGAGGTACTTATGGATGGTGTCTATCTTACCCCACTATCATGAAGCTACCATGAGATTAGATAGGAGAAAGGGCCTATGGAAAGTCTTCCCCTCGGCACCTGCATACTGTAAAGCACACACCACTTTTGCAGGTCTACAATATCTGCCTCGAGCAATGGCTCCATCATACCACTCCCTACCCAAATAATTACTATGAAAAAAAACAATAGAATGAGCCATCATTTCTTATCTGACCATATTTTTACTAATCCATGGATAGGTTCAGATAGCAGCGAAGGTCCTTCTTCAGATAATGGAAGTTTGGTCAGCAGCCTGTTTTGTAAACACTTGGATTCAAGGATTTTAAACCTAGAGAATACTGTCCTCCATAGTTCATTGTAGAGCCGGAGAAAGTAAAAGCTAGTTTGCTACAGAAAGCATAAGTCAACCCCAAAAGAATTAAGTAAAAATCAAAGAGTTCCGTCAGCTTTTAGCTTCAGGCCCCACACAGTACATGGGTGCTGTTTGCCTTCTCATCTTTAAATTACACAAAGTAGTTTAACCTTGTGGAAATTTTCCGTATCTGGTTATAGCACTGTTACTTTAATCCAGGAGTCCTAATATCCAAGGTATTACTATGAGAACACATATCAAGACTCAAAGGACGGTTTGTCACGGGAGAGACAGCAACTTCCAAGGATGCCAGTTTGCACCTGTACAATAAGATCTTCTACTCGTTGCTGCAGGAAAGCAAGCAAGTTTATGGCTCAATGAGAAAATGAATGGCGGCGGTAAACAATAGGAACAGAAGAAAAGGCAGAAAAGTAACTTTGGTTGAGGGACAGGAGTATACATTGCCTGCACTACAGTTGGGAAATAGCTGTTACCTGAATATGAAGCAGAATATGAGAATACACCTGGTTTTCCAGAAAACTGTAAACTATCAACAAAGCTAAGTCAGTTTTTTTTTTTTTTTTTTCATCCTTGGGTGCACCCCCACACCTTAGTTCTTCCATATACATTAGAGTTCACATATAAGGAATCTCTACATCTTGGGAGCAGGAGGACAGCCAGAAGGGCTCAGAGGAAGAAGAGACAGTCTGTTTTGAAGAGGTGATGGGAACCCCAGTCAAGAGGTAGAAATGGAGTCAGATGATGACGAGTGAGTAGGATTTTTAAAAAGCACGAGCAGTGGGGGAAAGACGAGATAAATCTGATAAGAGCAACAAATAAAACATTGTTGATACGCCGGATTACAGATAGCCTTTAGCATGGAGCAAAGGGATGTGCCTGTGACTCTTAATGAGGCTGTGTTTTATCTATGACTAGAGCATGGGAGCTGTGTTATAGCGCCATAAATAAATACGCTCAGATCACACACATGCACACAAACATAATCATGTGTGAACGTACGTATGTATGTATACATATATAGTGCTAAAAGCAAGCTTTCATTTTAAACACTAACTTGGTTGATTGTAAATATTTTTAATTTTGTGTATGTGGGTGTGTGTACACGTGAGCTAAAGTTACAGGTGTTTTATGCTACCTGACTTGAGAGCTGGGAACTGAACTCCAGTCCTCTGCAAGAGCAGCAGGCACTCTTAAGTACTCAGCCAACAAGGGAGCTGGGAATGAAAGGGAATGTTACAACATTTTATTCCTGTAGTTTCCTTGTGAAGACAAAACTTTCCTGCTGTAGTTGGCAAAGATGCCATATGTATGCCCTATTGCTGTTAGTGGTGGTTGTCTGGTTGGTTGGTTGGTTGGTTGGTTGGTTGGTTGGTTGGTTGATTTTAACCAGTTGCCCACCTATGGGATTTTGACTTGTTCTATATATGGCGTGTGCCCTTGTAAGTGATTTCAGCAACAGGTAGTCAGTATGCAGACCAACAATAAGAATTCAAGAAACTCCGCTTCTCCCAACAACTTGAAAAGAAGAAATGAGTATTATTTAACTAACAGCACTGGACTGAGGCTAAGCTAAGGTGTCAAACCTGAAGAGGAATATCTAGAACACAGAACACTTTCCATAGCTTGTGTCCCCGCCCGTGTTTAGTCTTTTTGTTTTGTTTTGTTTCTATTTCAATAGTTTTTATTTAGTGTTTTAGAGTTTTATAGAATGCATTTTATCATATTCATTCCTCTCCCCTAACTCCTCCTGTGGTTCTGTTTTTGGCTGCTTCCCTCCAGGTGCCCCTGCACCACCACACACCAGGTAGGGAAGGATGAAGCAAAGCCAGGAATGGTTAGGTCAGCAGGACCTGTAACTTTGCAAGGATTGTGTGACATTCCTCAGTATGACCTTTTTTTTTTTTTTTTTTTTTTAACTTATTCACTTTACATCCTACTCGCTGCCCCCTTCCTGGTCACACACACCCCCACAATCCTTCCCCCATCTTCCTTCCCCTTCTCCTCTGAGCCGGTAGGGTCCCCTGACTATCTCCCTACCCCTGGCACTAGTCGTTGCGAGGCTAGGCGCTTCCTCTCCCATTGAGGCCAGACAAGGCAGCCCAGCTAGAAGAACATATACCATGTACAGGCGACAGCTTTTGGGATAGTCCCTACTTGAGTTGTTTAGAACCTACATGAAGACCAAGCTGCACATCTGCAAGATGGAAAGGTCTCCCATGCTCATGGATAGGTGGTATTAACATAGTAGAAATGGCCATCTTACCAAAAGGAATCTACAGATTCAATGCAGTCCCCATCAGAATCCCAACACAATTTTTTATAGACCTTGAAAGAGCAATTCTCAACTTCATATGGAAAAACAGAAAGCCCAGGATAGCCAAAACAATCCTGAACAACGATAAAAGAACTTCTAGAGGAATCACTATTCTTGACCTTAAGTTATACTACAGAGCAATAGTGATAAACACGTGTATGGTATTGGTACAAAAACATACACTTTGATCAATAAAGTTGAATTGAATCAAAGACTCAAAAATAAACCCACACACTTATGAAGTGTTATGGCACTTTTTGAAGAAGCCAAAAACCATATAATGGAAAAATAAAAGCATCTTTAACAAATGGTGCTAGATTAACTGGATGTCTACATGTAGAAGAATGAAAATAGATCCATGGTTATCACCCTGCATGAAACTCAAGTCCAAGAGGATCAAGGACTATGACCTTTAAATAGCAGGCTCTTCCAACATCCTCCCAGATGATTCCCTACCTTTGTACCTACTTAACACACATGCACATCCTCAGAAAATGTGCTAACATACATGTACATCCTCAGAAATAAAGTATGGGGCTGGAGAGATGGCTTAAAAGTTAAGAGCACTTGCTGTTCTTGCAGAAGACCCATGTTCTATTTCCAGCACCACATGCTGGTTTACAACTCTTAACTCCAGTTACAGATAATCTGATCCCCTCTTCTGTCCTCTGTGGACACAGAGCAACACAATGTATACTTACATACATATAGATAGCTAGTAGGTAAGCATGAAGGAAGAGGGACTCTCCCAAGAAAGGGTAAACAGAATTTCTCTTTATAAAGCAGAATAAAGGAAAAGTAGAATAGGAAGATTAAGTGGGAAGGGGTATGGGAGGACACGGTAGAGGAGGGAATATAGCAAGTGATAACTAACAATAAAGGCCTTTTGAAAAAGCCATAAGGAAACCCACTATTTTGGAAGCTTTCTCAGGTACACCATATATAAAAGTAACTTATATAGGATTACCTTTTGTCATGATTTGAATATGCTTGGCCCAGAGAGTGGCACTATTTGGAGGTATGGCCTTGTTGGAGTAGGTGTGCCACCATGGGTATGGGCTTTTACATCCTAGTCCTAGCTACCTAGAAGTCAGTATTCTGCTAGCATCATTCAGATGAAGATGTAGAACTCTCAGGTTCTCCTGCACCATCCCTGCCTGAATGCTGCCACCCTCCTGCCTTGATGATAATGGACTGAACCTCTGAACCTGTAAGCCAGCCCCAATTAAATGTTGTCCTTATAGGAGTTGCTTTGGTCATGGTGTCTGTTCACAGCAGCAAAACCCTATATAAGACATCCTGTAATAGGGACAATACTCCAACTAGATATAATCCAAGTAAAGTCCCCCCCCCCCCCCCCCAGTACCAGGCCAGAAACAGGTTACCTCTTCTTGAATTGTTGGGGAATGAGGTCCACAGATACCCTCCCTGAAATGTTACAGGATATTGCCAATGCTATTGGTTATCCTCCTGAATTTAACAAGAAGACCCAGTTGCTGAAGATACCTCATACATATATAGAACATGGAAAAGTCGGTCTGGTACTCAGTTGGAGGCTTCACCCCTGCAGTCTAGCACTCCTAGTGCAGAAAGATGCTATGTACACTACTAGAAGAGAAAACTACTTGTCAGCCTTATCCAGCTGTGAATCTTGTGAGTTACAATAAGAACCTGCCATCTCAGTCTTTCCTAAAACCATGTCAAATAATGTTGAAGATGGTTTTTCCCTTTCTCGTTCCTGATAGCTCCTGTCTCTGAAAACCTCTCATAACACCTGTCGGTGACATTGGTATTCCGAGATAAATCAAACCAATGGGTGGATCCTTGTGTGTCTATTTTTAATATGTCTGCTTAAGTGTTAATTTCCCTCCAGAAATTTAAACCTACTACCATGGCTTCAGAATCCAGTAGAACTTAAGTATGCCATGATGTTGCAAAACAACCAAGGGAAAGGAAGATGTGGCCAGATTATTTGACTATGGGCTGTTCAGTTAGGGATTTTTAAAATCACATAAGTTATGTGCATAAAGTCTCATACATACACATTATCCCAGTTAACAGATATAGTCGACCGTGATGGTACTTTTATACATACTTATATATGAGCAGCATTTGGTTCCAGGCCGTCTGATTTATTTCCCTAGTTCTTCTCACTATTCCAACCAAACAGAAAAAGGAAGCTCAACACTCCATCTGGATCATTTGTAGGAGGAGTAAATGGCCTAAAATACTGCTTTAAATTACTGGCTTTATATAAGAGTATAGCTTTTCAGGACTGGACGAGGTCTAATTTGTTAAACAACTCTGACAATAAAAAAACTCTTTGCCTAACAAAGCAATCATTCAGTTTTGGCATGACATTCAATTCTGACTACTAGAAAATAGTTAGCAAATACATGATCATATGAAGTCCAGCAAATCCTTGTTAGTTTTTAACATATGTAAAAGAGGATAGTGTATTTATATTGTATAAATAAACTTAGAGCTCAGGAAAGATTGAACTCTAGTCACATCATCTTCCATGATGTTTGCTTACTTTTTTAACTAATTAATGCTGTGTTAAGGTAATAGGAATAACTGAGTGGTAGCCCATGTTACCCAGTGGTTACTTGCATCTATGATGTCTATAGAAAAAGAAAAAAAATTGCCTGCAGAATGATCAATCATTTAACTAGTGATTTATAGAGAATTCATTACTTCTTTCAAATTAAAGATAGAAAGAGAGGCTCAAAGTTTTCTGAAAAAAAGAATAAAGTAACAGCTGGGCACTGTAAGAATCATCTGTCACCTGTATCAATCTGGTGTGTGTGTGTGTGTGTGTGTGTGTGTGTGTGTGTGTGTCTGTCTGTCTGTCTGTCTGTCTGTCCATTTATCTGTAAAGATAAGAAAAGAACCAAGTGACCACATTCAAGGTGAAAATTGCTTGGCTAACTTCTAATTGAGTTCACTAGCTAAACTAATTCATGTCAAGTAATAGCTTTAGAGACTTGAAAATTCCCACTCATTCCATAGCAAAGCTAGAAGCTGCTATGAGCCATAGACTCAAGGAGAATTACAGCTACAACTATCATATCCACAGAGGCCAAGAGAGTGCCATGTTTGGAAAAGCAGCTGACAACCCAAATGACTTCAGGGACCAGGCAGGAAACAAAGTGAAGGACACTGAAAACAGTGAGTCAAAGGTCAAACAGGCCATCCACTCTTTCCCTCTTTGTCTTTTATGTTTTCACTGACAATACGATGACTCTAGGCAAGTCACTCATATCTGTTGGCTTGGGTTACCTCCTCGTCTTAACACTCGACAGACTATATTTATATAGGAGATCATATTTCAAAGGAAATACTATTATTTGTAAAGCAAGGAATCAATCTGGAAAATAAGTCAATTTAGTGATGAATATGGAACTCTCAAGAAGTCACTTAATGTATGTTAAATTACCAAAGTGTGTGTGTGTGTGTGTGTGTGTGTGAGAGAGAGAGAGAGAGAGAGAGAGAGAGAGAGAGAGAGAGAGAGAGAGAGAGAGGATGATTGATAGTTCCTTGGAAATTTTTATTCCTAAAGACTCAACCTCTTGAAACTTCAGGATTTTCCCTGTACAATGGAGATAACCCTGCCTACCACATGGGATGAAAGCAGGCTTTCAGAGAGATTGCACAGACTTTACTATAAACTTGGAGGTGTTTATTGTTGTTACTGTTACAGATTTTACAGTTTCTCAAATATTTCCTTTCTCCAGGGAAGGAAGACTCAGATTTTGTGGAGAGTCTGCCCTCACAGCAGAATGGGCCTTTACTTCAGAGATGGCTTTCACTTAGCACATTAAAGGCAAAGTAAGGAGGGGCCAGAGGAGGGAAAAGG